>NW_005871592.1:411336-514861 GCF_000147115.1 Myotis lucifugus | reverse complement strand
AGAATGAATGAATGAATGAAGCAACGTGAAGTTTTTTCCTATCGCCAAAGCTGAGACTCAGTTATCTGCTATTTCCATTTTCCAGCTCACTGCCTGGGAGGGCCCTGAACGGGAGCTGCCCTGTGGGGTTTAGAGCTCATGGCGCTGCCAGGTGTTTCTCGAGCTGGAGGCCCTGTGTGCCTGCCCTACGGGGTGTGTGCGTGTGAGGCTCCCGACTACAGCAGCCTGGTCTCCACGCTCTCACGCCTGCAGGCTGCATCCTCTCTTCAATCCTGCTGACGATCACCCCGGTGCACACACATAAGCCGGAGAAAAAATTAACCCCCCAGGTGGGCCCTCTGTGCCGAGGACACAGGACCAGAAGGGTGGGCGGGAGAACCAAGCCTAAAGGAACTCTGTGGCCTGAGGACAGGGTGTGTCTCACTTCGGTAGAGATGCCAATGACAGTGGAATCACAAGACAAACGCACGCCCTCTCGAAGAAGCCCGGCTTCCCCTCTTCCCTAACTCCTCCTGCCTGGGGCGGGACACCCTCGTTTCTGTGGATTATCACGCCCATCACTAGTTTATGGGACAGAATGCAAATGAGGGCTTGGCTGCACGTTTTCCTATTTACTGTTTTTTTTGGGGGGGAATTCGGGCCTTTGTCAGTGTGGTCGTAACTAGTAGGCGGAGAATTCTTCATCCAACAGGTGAAAACACCGTCCCCAGGAGGGTGAGGGGGCTGGGTCTGCTCTCACCCTCCCCTGCGGCCGGCCGACAGGTGGAGTCTAGTAGGACCCTGACAAGCGAGGCAAAGAGGCTGTGTGTGAGGTTCCAAACTAGGAGGGATCTGAGCCACACGGGGATGGAAAACCGGGTCAGTGCTTTTGAAAACCTTTGTCAGGGCCACGAGTGCTCAGCCTCTTCGTACGAACGCGTGTCCCTGGCATGCATATTTTTTAAATATATATTTTTATTGACTTCAGAGAGGAAGGGAGAGAGAGAAACATCAGTGGTGAGAGAGAATCATGGATCGGCTGCCTCCTGCACGCCCCCCACTGGGGATCGAGCCTGCAACCCGGGCCTGTGCCCTGATGGGGAATCGAACCGTGACCTCCTGGTTCCTAGGCCGCGCTCACCACTGAGCGACACGGCCAGGCTCCATGGTACACGTATTTATTCATTTGTGTGATGGCACCTGTCCTCCGGACGGACAACGGGTGCATTAACCAATGAACAATGGAGCTCGTCCTTGGCTCCATCAATAACAACTCGGAGGAACACAGGAGGAAACATCTAGGATGTTCCATTTTTGAGGTTCAATGAATTCACCTGCTGCTTAATTTTCATACCCTGGGAGGAAGTGGAGAAAAAATTCTTCTTATCTTGGATATGTACCTGCACGTTCACGGAGGCCCTGTGGCCGATGGCGAGTGGCCTAAAAATAGAGTGCTCCAGCAGGCCAGCACGGCCATCGTTTTAATGATTAGCTTTATGCAACGGGATGATTTGGTCTGATTAATATTACAGGCATCACACTGTGGAAATGATGACACAACTTAATTTACCATAATTACCAGCATGATGACAGTTCTGTTAGGTCGCATATAGGCCAGGGAAGCACAGGTTCTAACCTCTAGCGAGCAGCACGCAAAGCCAGGCCAGCGTACATTAAATTCTGACATGCTGGCCTGGCCGGCGTGGCTCAGTGGTTGAGCGTCCAGCTCTGAACCAGGAGGTCACAGTACGATTCCCGGTCAGGGCACAGGCCCGGGTTGTGGGCTGGATCCCCAGTGGGGGGCGTGCAGGAGGCAGCCGATCCATGTTTCTCTCTCATCATTGATGTTTCTATCTCTCCCTCCTTCTCCCGTCCTCTCTGAAGTCAATAAAAATATATTTTAAAAAAGATGTGCTAATTATTTTAGAGTTGCCTTAACCGATGAAGATATTCCTGAGTAACAGACCAGGCAATCTGGTACTGTTGTTTTTATTATTTAAATGAATAAAGGAGCATTCATGATCAGAACAGCTGAGCTTCTGAATGCTAACCTATATGGAAGCAGACATACCCACCCTAAACCATTGCCATTTCAGCAAACGGAAAGGGCACACCCAGGGCACAGGGAGAGGTCTGGAAGCCCAGGTGAATTAGGGCGGATTCAAGACCTGTCTGTTTGGCTGCTCCGGGGCAGTCGAATACGTGAACAGCAGATTCTTACACGGCCCTTCGTGTGTGGGGCTGAGCTATTAAAGCGGTTTTGTTCCATGCTCCTCTCGGTGATGACTAATGGGAACTACAAAGCCCTTCCCCGCCTCCCGCTCCCACCCTCCTCTCCTCCTCCTCCTGGGGACCCCCAGGCCTGGGGCGTTCCGGAAGTTCTGTCTGATCTGCCTACAGCTCTTAATGCCCGCGTTTGGGGGGATTCTGTTATCCTGTGAAATGTAATCTCCCGCGTTCGGCGTGTGGGAAGCCCTGGGGGGGATTATTAGCAGATTTCCCCTCGTCTTCAAAGACGGCTCTCAGGACCGGCCGGGCTCCCTCAGGACCAGGTGGAGGAGAGAGTCTGTCCGCAGCATCCTACTTAGCATGTGTGCGGCCTCAAGGGGGCCTGAGACAGCTGGGACCAGGGTTCCATCCCTGCGCGAGGACGCTCCCTGTCCTCCTGGGATCAAACCTCCATCCCGCAGGAACGCTGCTGTCCTAAGGACGATGGAGCGAGCCCCTCCCAGCCGCTGTGGGGGCCTCTAGTGAGGCAGCTGGGCCCCGCGTGGATGGCACGCAGAGCAGCAGCGGCCATGACCGCCCACCGGTCACTCGCTCAAAATGCACATTCTCGGGCCCACGCAGCTCCCCTGAGTCAGAACCAGGGCCCAGCACGCTCTGTTGCAAACGCCTCCAGGTGGTTCTGATGCAAAGGGGAGCCCGGGGAGCCCTGTGTTAGAGAAAGGGGGCGCGGCCATCCCTGTAGCACCAGCTCCATCCCCTAAAGCCACCGGACCCAGTGGTGGTGTGTGTGTGACAGCCTTGCGCTGTGCCTGGTCCCAGCGACTCCGCCTTCGCTGTCGCTGGCCTTCGTAGCCACTCACAGCTGCGAAAGGGGGACTGGATGGAGCCCAGGGCAGAGAAGACGGCGACGCGTGAGGCGCAGCCAGGAGCCAGCGGTGCCTCTGAGGTTCTCGTAAGATTAATCGCCACCGCGGCCACTGTCCATGAGACAAATCGCCTGTTGCCTACGGTTATAATTCCTGCCTCGTAGAGAGACTCCCAACATGCTAGGGCATTCCCCGGCAAATCGAACTCATCGTAGGATTTGGGTGCAATGAGCGATTCATCTTCCTCTAAGGACCTCGGGTTCCCGTTCGCAGAACTAGCACCTTCGTGAGGCATCGCCTGCCCTCACAGCAGGAGAACCCGAGGCCGCGGTGCGTGCACCCAGCGCTGCCTCGCCCTCGCTTAGTCACCGGTCACTCTAAGAAGGAGGCGCTTCTAAGTCGGAACTAACTGTGAATTCTGGAAGACGCCGGCATGGAGCTCTTTGAGAAATCAACGGCCATGCCTGTGCTCCACAGTCTCCCAGCAGAACGAGCGGACAGAACAACCAGCCCCTCTGCATGCGGCGAGCACGTGTGGCTCGTGGGAAATTCTGGATGTCTCTAACGACAGCGCTCTCCCGGCAGCCACGCATTTTGTGGGGGCACCTCTAGGGGACACGAAGGGCTTAGCAGGGGTCAGTGTGACTAGTTAAGTACGTGTCAAAGCTGTGAACACTGAGGAAAAGAGGCACTCGGGTACCGATGAGGATAAAGACAGAGTCCTTACAGAATCATCTTTGCATGACCGTGTGAGTGGAAACACACTAGGCTTCGCCCAGGAGCGCTCACGCTTGCATTCCCCAATCTCCGGCACATGGGAAGAAGGTGTCCTCCCCCCAAACCTGCTGCCTGACAAGCCCCCCATCCCCCGCCCCCCACAGTTCGTTCCATTTACCTCCTCGGGGACGGCTCTGATGTTGACGAAGCCTTTTCGGAAGACGACGAACACGCGGCGGGCCCCGCAGCGCAGGGCCGAGGTGGCGCAGTCGAAGGCCGTGTCCCCCGCCCCGAGCACGATCACGACCCCCCTGATGGACGGCAGGGGCGAGCGGCAGGCGCACATTCCTGGGCGACAGAAGGAAAAATCTTTAGGGGGAAAAACCGCTGTCACAGGACAGCTCGGAGCACGCTCGTCCTTGAAGCTGTGGGAAACGGCATCGTGCAGCGTTCGGGGCGGATGTCCCCATCGAAGTCCTCTGCTTCCCTGGAAGAGCTGTTTTCTCACAGCCTGGCCGGCGCGGCTCAGGGGCTGAGCATCGACCTAGGAACCGGGAGGTCAGGGTTTGATTCCCGGTCAGGGCTCGATCCCCAGAGTGGGGCGTGCAGGAGGCAGCCGATCCATGGTTCTCTCTCATCATTGATGTTTCTCTCTCTCCCTCTCCCTTCCTCTCTGAAATGAATAAAAATAAATACATATATGTATAAAATTTAAAAAATTTTAAAAGGCTCATATACTCATATATGTAATTCCATAGTCAGTACCTTGCGCCTCCCTTTTCCTTCTAGAAGGATAGCTTGCAACACATTTTGAGGGGCACAGGTCCTAACAAGCCGGAATCGACGAGAGCTCTCTTGGCAAGGGGTGGCCTGTATTTTTCATGCAGCGTCAATTTTCCTTAGAAGAAACAGCAGTGCTGCTCACGACCTGGGCCCATCACCCACAGCGTGTCCTGCGTGTATGTCACTCAGCCATGATGTTGTAAGACTTCTAGCAAACAGCCCCGCTATACATTCCCAATCAGGAAACTTGGAACATTAAAAATTAACACACTGCGAATAAGTGTTCTTTATGTAACTGAAGAATTTCTGAAACTATTTAAATAGTTAAAATAAAACCTTCTCCTGTTGACCATTTTTCTATGTTTTTTTTAAATAAAAGTGAGCATTAAAGGGAAATGACTTTTTTGTGTGCATTTCTCAAGAGCACCTATATGAATGAAGATTTGATGTCCGTATAAAAATTTGTGTAAAACAGTAAAATGCAGGTGCTCTCTCTGTCTTGAGTGGTATGTATTATCGGATTAAATACAACTGCTGATAAGATAAATTACTATAATTTTTGAAATGGCATCTTGGATAGCATGGGTCTATAATTGTCATAAACATAATAATCAATTTGCTTGGGAGAGTCTGTATCTGGGATTACATAACCGGCTCCTGCAATTCTCAAATGAGGTCACGTGTGCTATGACCTTCCTTAGAAAGCATCCCAGTCACATGTATATCCTGCTGGCTTGGAAGGAGGAAGAGGGGGTGGTACACATCTTTGGCGGTAAACTTCTATAAAACAATCTATAGAAAAAGACGTGGCTTTAAAAAAAATGTTTGGAGAAAATGTAAGCTCTTATCTTTTCTACATGCAATTCGATGTCAGAATAGACTTTTAAAAGTATATATGCTGGCCCAGCCGGCGTGGCTCAGTGGTTGAGCATCGACCTATGAACCAGGAGGTCACAGTTCCATTCCCAGTCAGGGCACATGCCTGGGTTGCACCGGGCTCGATCTCTAGTAGAAGGTGTGCAGGAGGCAGCTGATTCATGATTCTCTATCATTGATGTTTCCATCTCTCTCTCCCTCTCCCTTCCTCTCTGAAACCCAAAACAATATATTTCAAAAGAAAGTGTGCATGTTTCAAGGGTTGCTGGGACTTGTTTTTGGAGAATATATTTCAGCCCCTTTATCATTAGGACTCGACTCCAGCTCAGATACAGCAAAGCTTCAGGCTGTTGCTGAGCTCGCTCAGGACGTGCGACCACACGGATACCACGCCCCAGGGTGTCTGCCCAGTGTCTCCCTGTCACTTCACCCGCTCACTGCTTCAGGCGAGACCATCTTCCCGCCTGCTGGGATACAACCATTTGTCCATTTTCAAAATGAAAAGATTAAATGCACTCGGATCCAAACTGAAGTCCCTGCCACTCCTTCAAGAACATCTTCCGTGGTTCGTTTCCGACTCTCTCACTCGGAAGCAATGTCTCGGGAGGCAGCTCATACGCCTGCAAGAGCGAGCCTCCTCCAGCGACGCCTGCCTGAGGGCACACAGGTCGCCGCTGGCCAACGGGGCATCGGGCCCCCGCCCCTGCTTCAGGTGAGTGTCATGAAGGATCCGCTGGCACAACATCCTCGGAGCCTGGACTTAATTCCAACGTGTAACCCACCCGACCACGTCAGGAACGGAAGACGCTGTGTTTTACCTGCTTTACTGCCTTTGGCGACAAGAGGCAGAAAGTCCTTGGACGTATAAAAGCCCTGGTCCTGCGTCAGGCCCTGGAAGATGGGGTCCAGGTTGGGTTCTGGCAAACCTGAGGGTAAACATGTAGAAAATGTTGTTAGCAGGAGGAGAAGCATGTCCTATCAGGTCGTTAAACACATGGAAAGCTGCCATCACTAAAATCAGGTGGTTCTTCGAGGGGAAGAAATCTGTAAGCAAATCCACATGGAAGACTGCTCTTAATACGATGCACCAGACCTCAGAGGAGACCTTTAATATAAAGCCAGGCACACATCAGACATCACACCTCACACACACAGTCATACACAGAAGCATGGATGCACACGTGCATATGGTGTCCAGGGGAACAACCAGGTTATATTCTTTTTTAAAAATATTTTTTTGTTGATTTCAGAGAGGCAGGGAGAGGGAGAGAGGGATAGAAACATCAATGACGAGAGAGAATCATTGATCAGCTGCCTCCTGCACGCCCCACACTGAGGATGGAGCCCGAAACCTGGGCCTGTGCCCTGACCGGGAATCAAACCATGAACTCCTGGTTCACAGGTTGATGCTCAACCACCAAGCCACAATGGCTGGGATCGGGTTATATTCTTTCCTCATGGCATAAATAAAAATAAATTGCTGATGTATTGAAGTGCTAAATATAAAAAAACTAATCATAAAAACTAAAAAAAGTTATCGGTACATATTTGACTAGTTCCTGAATATGGGAAATATTTTTTTTTAAAAAAAGACTAAAACAATCAAGGAAAAAATATATTTGAGCATAAAAATTCAGCTACTTCTACATTTAAAAATATTGTAAGCAAATTAAAAGGCAAATAATTCACCAGGAGAATATTTTAACAAATAAAATGTCTTTATAAAGAAATTTCTCAATTTTAAGAAAGAACATTAAATTTTCAACAGTCATAAGCAAAGAACAACAAAAATTGGGATAAGAAAAAATATAAACACCTTAAAAGCACCAAAAATCTTAACCAAGTAATTTAAAAACTATGAACTAAGACAGTGTGGTCTGGTTTCCCCTCTTCTGATACACAAAGGATTTAAGAGGATTTGATTCCGTGCCAAGGGTAGAGATGGATTGTTGTACTTGTCTGATAGACACACAGATTAGTGCTCAATTTCTAGAAAACAGTTTTGAGTTTATCCTAAGGAAGCATTAAGACATGCAAATCAAGTTTTAATGTGCAAAAATGGTTAATGCAAAAAAAAAAAATAGAGACAGAAGTAGCTGAATTTTTATCCTTTTTTTTCAAATTTCACATCTTATGTCAAGGAAAGAAAAAAGCTTAAATCAGAGTAAAGTACTAAACTTTGGCAAATTAAACAAAGGACTACAAAGAAAGAAAAATGAAGCTTCTGAGAGTGAACGATGAAAGATAATGAAACTTGCAAATACCCATCGATCAAAGGCAGCTCTCCCCGCGAGGAGGCGGCGTATTAATAAATAAGGCCTGTGTCTACACCACGATGATTTCAAAATGACACTGAAATGACTTCTTAATTCACTTTCCAGTGGGAAGAAGGAGGTTTATGAATGAAGAGGAGCTGACACAGACTTGACAAACGCAGCCGATCGGCGTGGAGACGGTTTTTTCTCGTCTTTTATGAAATCCAGGTAGTTTCTTTGTTCCCCTGGCACCGACGCGGGGACTCTGTCTCAGGATGCACTTACACAAAGGAACACCTCCGTGAGGACGACCGAAAATGATCGCTTTCAAGTTCTCCAAGAAGAACAGAAACGAACGTAATGTTGCTTAGGTGACAGAAATCTAATTGAACATTTACTGATCATGCATGGTAGGTACTGTTCCCAAATGCATGGCCTACCCGTGATTTTTAAAACACATAAATTCATTTAATTTTCATAAAACTCTTCACACAACTGACAGTGTGATCCACATTCCAGGTGCCAGGGAGCTGAGGCTCCGAGAGAGGAAGGGGCTGCTGAGGACACGGGACAGGTGAGAGCAAAGCCCGCGTCCAGCCTGGGCAGCCGCTGCCCTTTCCACGTGGAAGGTGGGAAGTATGCTTCGCTGTCATGTGATGCTACGTGACGAGTGGTATCGAAACTAACCAGTCCAGCCCGCCGGCGTGGCGCAGGGGTTGAGCGTCCACCTATGAACCAGGAGGTCACGGTTCCATTCCCCGTCAAGGGCACAGGCCCAGGTTGGGGGCTGGATCCCCAGTAGGGGGCATGCAGGAGGCAGCCGATCCATGATTCTCTCTCCTCATTGGTGTTTCTATTTCTCTCTCCCTTCCTCTCTGAAATCAATACAAATATAATTAAAAATAAATAAATAAACTGACCATTCCACACCCAGTATTCAGTGCTGCCCTACGCCTATGGATACGCATCCAGCCCAGAATGTGCGTGGCCAGCTTCCCGCCTGGGGGCAGAGGAAGGCTGGCTGCTGCCTGGGGCTGTAGCTCTGTTTTGTGATTCTTCTCCCTGGTACCACCCTTTCTGGAATGTTCTCCTCTGTGCGGGCATCCCCGTGGTGACTGGCTGGTTACTTTCTTTTCTATTTTTTTATCCAGTAGCATTGACTTTTATTCATTCATGTGAAGTCACCTGAAATGATATCTGTTGCATTTAAAATATATTTTTATTGATTTCAGAGAGGAAGGGAGAGGAAGAGAGAGATAGAAACATCAATGATGAGAAAGAATCATTGATTGGCTGCCTCCTGCATGCTCCCTACTGTGGATCGAGCCCCCAACCCTGGGCATGTGCCCTTGACCAGAATAGAACCTGGGACCCTTTGGTCCGCAGGCTGACACTCTATTCACTGAGCCAAACCAGCTAGTATCTGTTGCATTTAAATGCTCATTAATATAAATAGCTGAACAAACCCATTTCAATGGCTACTCAATATCCCACACTGCTTGATGCTCTTTGAAATACGCATCTCTGCTTTCTTTCCCAAACACCTCCCCCTCTGCAACAACCACAGAAGGAAGACCAGTGGTGTGGCCAGGCCACCGTGCCTCAGTGGCTGAGCATCGACCTCTGAACCAGGAGGTCATGGTTCAATTCCTGGTCAGGGCACGTGCCTAGGTTGTGGGCTCCATCCCCAGTGTGGGGCGTGCAGGAGGCAGCCGATCCATGATTCTCATCACTGATGTTTTTCTCTCTCTCCCCTCCTTTCCTCTCTGAAATCAATATAAATATATATTAAAAAAGAAAAGGATGGCGATGTGCACAGGACATGCTTTGTGCTCGTGTTAAGTTGCTAAGCTGCGCACTTGAGTGAGCAAGAACAAGGCAGCACAGACGCTGTGCACGCCCCGTCTAGGGAGGAACGGGGGAGTGAGCTTTCCAGGCTGCGTCTCCGTGGCCTTGCGAGGAGGAGGCGGCGGGGCCCTCTCAGATTCTGGAATGTCTGCGTGTTACTTTACCAGGTCACTTCCTCGGTGGTAACTGCACTGAGCGAGCGCTGGTGCGCTGCCTCTCGTTCTTGGAGGCATCCACGTGAGCGGCAGCTGAGCCGCCGTGGGAGAGACAGCGATACATAGACCTGCCGCCGGGGAGGGCCTCAGGGAGCACGGGAGGTGGAAAGGGCATCAGGGGGCACGGGAGGTGGAGAGGGCAGCACCCGGCACGAGAGCTGGCAGCAGGGGCACGGAGCCCTCCCTGGGGCGCACCGTCCTGGAGGCTCACCCCGTGCTGTCCCACAAGAAGATGTGAGGAGACAGAACCCACTGGGCAGGGGCTCCCCTCAGGGTCACTCTGAGCACAGCCAAACGCAGTCAGTGGCGAGTGCCCTGCGTTTCTCACTTTTCCAAGAACTTTCCTATCTGGGATTTCACCTTCTTCTCGAAGAAGAAGGCCTTTCGTGTGGCCTCAGCCCTCGGGGTCCCGCCTGGACTGGGGACTGACCGTGGCGCAGGCCGAAGACCGTTAAAATCGCAGATGAAAGAGGCTCGGAAAACCAACTCACGGAGGGACACGAGGCCTGTCCCCCAGCTACGCCCCTGCGCCTCTGCTAATGCAATGCCTCCGTGACCGTTCTTCGTCTTTATTCCCGTTCACTTAATCTTTTAGAGATGCCGTCCTGCCGACTGGCGTGCTTCTATAACTATTTGTAACCCGGCGTATATGGAATCAGAAGGAGAGCTCGGAGGTCAGGCTTCCTGCATTAAAATTCTACTTCTACGGCGACCTTGGGCAAGTCAATTATTCCGCCGGAGCAGCCGCCGCCTCGGCGGCGTGTTGTTGGGAGAATGAAATGAGAACAATGCCTGTGAAGTGAATGTTTCCTTTTATTTGCATCCTCTCCCTACAAGCCTTGGTTCAACATAATGAAATGACACGTGTGGACAGCGTACCTTAAACGTGCATCTCCTCCATGATACACACAGTGGACATTGTCACACCTCGAAGTGGTCGGTGCTGGGCAGGTGGGTAGCGGAGCCCATGAAACTTGGCATCTTCGGCTTCACTGAGAGGCTGTGGCCAGACAAGGGTGCTCTACCCTCGTCCGGTCAAAGCACAGGAGCCTCAAGACCAGGCAAGTAGCAAGATGAAGACCCTCTCAGGTTTCCTGGGTTGTTCAAGTTCTTGCCTCAGAGACCGACCCGGGAGTCTGTCTCATGGCCTCCCCTCCCCCGCTGTGCTTGGGCAAAGTCACGCACCATCTCACGCTCCAACTCCTTGATTCTGGAGGGGAGGTAGCCCTGCCTGGTGTAGGGGGTTGTTCTGAAACGTAGGAAGAGATGTGCACACAAAAGCACTCCGTACGATAAGTCTCAAGCAACCTTCAAATATTACTCATTACTACTGTCTTGGGCACAATGTAAGAGTGATGGAGAATAAAGACTCACATGATAAGGAGAGTCACAGGAACACTGTCAAAGGCAAAAGTCATGGGAATGGACCACAGGAAGCCCTTTAAATGGGTGTTTACAAGATGCGTAAATGTAGGTATAAAATGATAGATGTATGTATCTACTAATATATGAATCTAATTAATATCTAGAAAAGATGGACTGTTCCTATATCCAGCCCAGGCACTTGGGGTCCCAGCAGAGAATAACACGCTCCCCTGAGGGTCTAACATGCACAGTGCACAGCAGGTCACAAAGCTCGTCACCTGTCACGTAAAGATCACGCCTATGACCCAGAGGACTTCTATCTTATTTCCAAGGTACAATAGTGCCAGATGGGCTATACTCCTAGGATCTATATATTGATTAGGAAGAGATCGATGGAGCCCTATTGTGCTTCTTTTGTCAATAAAACTCCCCATCTTGTCCCCGCTGCCCCCCTGCAGGCCGGCACGCTTAGTCCTGAGGGTTCGGACTGAATTCAGAAAGAACGCAGCGATTCCCTGCAACACACGGGAAATCAGATCACCGCGTCCCAACAGCGTTCATCCCATCGACCTGTCGAGTCCTCATTGTACATCTGTTCCATGTAACTGCCGCCGACTTCCTCTCCAGCGTGACCACATGCATGCACGGCGTGTAGCACGCAGTTGGTTAGCGCATCACCAGACAGAGATGTTACGAATGGGAGTCACCATTCAAACCGTGATTTCCCCCATGACACACGTATTTTTCTGTAGGAAACATAGAATAAGTGAAGTCCAGAACCAAGAGAAGTACCGAGCACTCGGGCCGTTTCAAAGATCTGACAGGTGCTGAAGTAAGGCCCGCTTTCTGTATTGAATTTGTAAGATGTATGATACCTTCTTCAAAAGCCTTGAGGAAGGGAATAAAATAACCAAAGATGGTAGTTCCCACAGAGTTAAGGCAAAAATGTACTTCAGGTCACTTTTGTAACTTCCTGTAGAAAATCTGCGCAAGTCCTATCACACCCATGAGACGGGTTCACGAGACTTCGTATGAGAACTCAATTCAGGGCCCGATGTGGGGCGCGTCCAGGTGACGACCATGGAAACATGTTAAGAAAAGAGCGTTAACCAGTGTCACACGGATGGAATAAACTGTGTCATCATTACAATTCCGGAGGCCTGTTCACCTATCAGAAAACATCCCGAGATTCCACGAGACAAAGTGAGGACGTGACTCGCTCTTCCTTCCTGGTCTCATCATGTTCACTGCCTTTACATATTTGGGGAAAAATACAGAGACTTCATTTTAATTAATAAAATGATGCCCAAGGACTCCAAGATGGGCAAAACACCCTTGAGTGTTTTTTATTTTCCTGACAAACCATTTCTATACTCAGGAGCCTTCTGATCTATTGTTCCTTCTATATAAAGGGGCATAGAAAACAAACAACATGACTCAACCTTAAACTAAAAAAAAAGATAAGGCATTTCTCTTTACACTTTTGTAATATTCTAATATTGTCATAATGAGCAGAAATTATTTTAACAATTAAAATTTAATTTTAATATAAATGTAAGATCTTGTAAATCCCTCTTTTAGTAAAGCTGTATCAACGTACTTTCCTGTAACTGTCAAAAACTTCTACCTATTTACGTGGCATTATTTAGTCCAGTATGATTTCCCTCTTGGATCGCTTCTCTTTTCTTCATTCCCCTCCCTTCTCTTTTCTCTGTTTCTCATTTTCATCTGGCTTTTACTATGAAGCAATTTCCTTACATTTTAATCCTCACATTGTGAAGCCAAAAAATAAAATAAATAAAATAAAAATCAAACAATACGCCCGAGGCAAAGGTTTTTCCCTTAACGACTGGAATTCTTAGCTGGCGCTAGGAGATGACTATTTAGGACTCCGTACGTATACTATATGCCAAAGCAAAGAAATCATTAATAATAAAAGACTAAAAAGGAACAGTTCTATTACAAAATAAATCTCCCAGGCTTGCAAAGAAAACAAATTTGCCACCGCCACCTGCTGTGGCGATGAGGCCATAATCTCAACAGCAGGAAATAAAAGGGAAGAGGAGACACAAATACAAAAGCACAGACACTAAAAAAGTAATTAAAACACTTATCTCCATCCCCATCCATAACGGAACACCCTCCACCCGCCACCGAAACGCAGGGCCTGTGCACGGCCCAGCGGGAAAGGCATTACGGCCGCCACCACGCACACACACCGGGCAGGGGGAGGCCCCTGGGTGGATGGGATCTCGGAGGTATTACTAATGGGCTCATCACCCACAAATGCACCACACGCTCATCGGGCTGGATCCCTTACTTCCTCAGAGGTATTTTTAAAAATTATACATCTCCATTGTTTACTCAAATATGTTCTTAACTGCAGGCCCTCGCCAGCCCCCTCTGTGTCACTGTCCTCCTGGCTTTCACAACTCTGCTGGGAGGCTCCACTATTCTGCACATCAACCATCTGAGGCCATCGCTGTTAACATAATGTGCATTTAAATATATTTTTATGGATTTCAGAGAGGAAGGGAGAGGGAGAGAGAGACAGACACATCCATGATGAGAGAGAATCATCGATCGGCTGCCTCCTGCACGCCCCCGACTGGGGATCCAGCCTCAAACCTGGGCATGTGCCCTGACCGGGAATCTAGCCGTGACCTCCTGGTTTACAGGTTGATGCTCAACCACTGAGCCACGCTGCTGGGCTGGGCAATCATGTTTAACAACACGTGCATTTAGGTCAGGCACTTAAACGGGTTCCCAGAAAGCCATGCTCTTAGCTACAGTCCTGGAGTGCGAAGAGGAGACACGCAAGGCAAGGGTGTGGGCCGTGGGTCTGATTACTCCCGTGGCCTCTGGCCTCAGGCTCTGCAAAGTGAGACGATGCGAGTCCGAGGAAGCAAGGGGCAGCTTTCACACCACACTGGGCACCTCTGTGCTGGGAGACCCCCCGGCTGCTAGGTTTTGCTCTCTCATCCCTGGATTCTCACCAGGCACCTCTGGGGGGCAATGCACAGCCCCTGGGGTCACGGTCAGACAACCTCGAATGGACTCTGACGATGGTGCTTATTAGCTTTTCTCTACAAGTTCATGCTCAAGTTACTAAACGTTAAACCTCCGTCTCTTCATCTTTAAAAATAGAAGAGTTAGTCCCACCGGAGGGCTCAGCGGTTGAACGTCGACCTATGAACCAGGAAGTCAGGGTTTGAATCACGGTCAGGGCACAGGCCCGGGTTGCGGGCTCGATCATCAGTAGGGGGAGTGCAAGAGGCAGCCGATCCATGATTCTCTCTCATCACTGATGTTTCTATCTCTCTCTCCCTCTCCCTTTCTCTCTGAAATCAATAAAAATATATATTTTTAAAAATAAAATAAAAATAGAAGAGTTACAAAAATGTCTTTCTTTATAGAACTATTATTGGGACAAGTAAACATACTATAGCTCTATATTATTGTAATTACTTAATTTCACAGGTAGAAAAAGCAATTCACAATCATAGATATTGGTTATGCTACCATATAGGTCTTTCATCTTGAAATGATTTCACAATTCAGTGTCATTTCATTTTAATTATGCATTTTCCTCTTAGAGTCAAGTGATGCATTTCTATGCCAATTCATCTTACTCTAAATCACTACTATAATTCTATAAATTTTAGCAGAAAAATGTATCTTAATAGATTTCTTCAAAAACATCTATAATAATAAAAGCATAATATGCTAATTAGACCAGATGTCCTTTTGGATGACCTTCCGGACGAAGCCAGGTCTGCAAGGGGAGCCCGGGTCCTGGGTACCAGAGGGAAGCCAGTGCCGGCAGCTGGGGGAAGAAAGGCCTAGTCTTGCATGAATTTTGTGCATCGGGTCTCTAGTGAGAGAAACAAAATTATTCCCATGCTTAAATATTCTTGGAATGTATTTAGTATTATTGACTTGTTGCTGAGTTGAGTCTTGAAATGAGAGTACTTTTCTCGGAATTCAGAAAATTCCACAAAGTAGTCACTTTCCCAAAGACATTCTCGACGGGCAGCTGTGGTCAACAATTTCAGAGCCACGTGGTCAACCTTCTCGAACCCGTGTGTTCATCACCAAACAGGAGGTTGTCTAGAAGCAGAGCCGGAACCTGGCCCGGGTTTTTCAAGGAACCCAAGCCTCTAAGAAACACGTGTCTCTGTACCTGCATGCGTTGTGTGTGTGCACAGAGGGGTAGACCTGCAGTCCCTTCTGGAAGAGCCGTGCCTCACAAGTGGGTTAAAGAATCACACTCGCCAAGATGAAATCCATCACCCTGTCCCTCTTATCCAGACGCCATTCCACGTTCAGAGAGTGTGGCCACCAATGCCACACTGCGCGGTACACCTGCCAGTCACTCACCGGGAAGAATGTGTAGGAATGCTGGCCCGGGGGAAGGGAAGGCACGGGTTTGACATCAGACGCACCTGTGTTCCTGTCACCATTCCACCGCGCCTCAGCTGTGCAACCTTGCATAATCAGTTATTTAAATTTTAAGTTTCCATTTCCTTATCTATAAAACCTGCCTCACAGGGAGATTCATGAGATAATATATCTCAATAACATGATAATTGCTTAGCCCAGTGGCGGGCGTATGACAAATGTTAATAAATGAGTTGGCTTTTATGTATTTTAAACTTTTAAAAATCCTATTACTTTTACACTTGTACCTTCCTTGATGTTTAACACGATTTCAGTATAAAACACCACCACAACAACCGTAACGATGACAAAGCTACAGATAATTTAAACTCAGTGCCAGTTAAAATTTATTTAAATATGAGCACATAAAACCTGGCAGAGTCGATGTATAATTGTAACGTATCTAGTTCTGAAATTTCATCACCAAAAAATGCCAAATAAAAATATAGTTTATCATGTTCCACTTTTAGATTTGGTCCAGCTGTGATTTTTTTTTAATACTTACCCAAGGATTAAATATGTTTATTGATTTTCGTGAAAGGAGAAGGAAGAGAGAGGGAGAGGGTAAACACAGTTTACCCTCCTGGGGCAACACTGCCACCCAAAGAGAACTCATTTCAATTATGATGTTTACGTGAAGACAGTGATGAAGACATTGATGAATAAAATTGATGAAGACAGTGATGAGGACATTGATGAGGAAGAGAGAAAGAAAGAGAGAGAGAGAAACATCGATGTGAGAAATGAACATCCACAGGTTGCTTCCCTTATGCGCCCCAACCAGGGATCAAACAAGCAATCTAAGTATGTGCCCTGGCTGGGAATCGAACCAGCAACTTTTCGGTATATGGGTCGACGCTCCAACCCACTGAGCCACACCAGCCAGAGCCCAGCTGTGAATTTTAAATTATAATTACAATCAGTTGGGAATAGGAACTTCGATGCTTACTTTATTTCACTGATTCTTCATTCATATTTACTGAGTGCCTACTATGTGCTAGCTAACACACTAGGTGCTGGGGATACGCAGATGCACAGCTCCCAGGATGTGTAATCAGAAAGTTAGAAATAGCAGGTTCACTCTCTGATAGAGGGACGCACAGTGGAGCTGCCAAACTCCGGGCACACGGCCTGCGGACAGCCACGCCCACGCTGAGTCCCTGGAGGTGAGCGCTCCCAGTGGTGGAAGACGGGGAAGGAAGGGCAAAGGCAGGGCAGGGTCAGAGTTCAAGCCCCTGGACCTGGGGTGTGGTCAGGGGAGCAGACAGGAGGGCACAGGTGGGCAGGTCGCATGGGCCCTGCAGGTCACACTGAGGATTGTGGATGTCACACTGAGGAGACCCTGCAGGGAGGTGATAGGATCAGCTCTGAGGTCAACAAGGGCGAGTCAGTGGGTGTGCGTGGCGTGGACAGTCAGGCAGCGGGAAGGCGGGCGGAGGCCATGGCAGGGCTGCTGCAAGGATTCGGCTGAGACAGGAGCGCTCACCTGCGCTCCCCACCTGGGATGCTGGGAACCTCCACTCACACACATGGCAGGACGGGCCCACGACCTCCGTGTAGACACAGTTTACCCTCCCGGGGCAACACTGCCATCCAGAGAGAAGTCATTTCAATGATGATGTTTACGTGAGGACAGTGATGAAGACATTGATGAATAAGATGCAAACTTTGAATAAGTTGCTAATGCTTCAGAGGAACGCTGTGCAGAGCATTTGAAACCGTGTGTCTAGGTTTCCTGGAGATACATGTTCACCTTCTTCCCGTTACAGGAACTGCAGGGGGACAAGGGGGCCACTAAGATGCCGACTGCGGGACACACGGGAAGAAACCGCTTCCTTCCGATACCTGTTTGATTCAACTCAACCTTTAGAAGGGCTTCTTCCACAGGCTGAGATTTTTGTCAAAACTGAAGCTCTGAACTAGGGAGAGAAATATAAACGTGACTTCCATACACTCCCTGACTGGGGATCAAACCCACGACCCAGGCAAGTGCCCCGCCGGGAACTGAACCGGCAACCTTTCGGGGTGCACGCATGATGCTCAACCCATGGACTCACTGACAGGTGAGGTCGAGGCAGGAAAAGAAGCTTTCTAAACTCTCAGAGCAAATTAGCGCCAGAGCCAGATTTAATCCAGGAAAACCTCTCACAGACGTTTCTTCCTCCGTGCCATGAACTGTACACTCAGGAGCGCATATACATCTCATGACGAGGGAGGAGGAAGGAGGAGCTTAGCCTAGCATAGAGTGATCGGCGGTACTTTAAATGTTCTGAATGTTAACACAGTCGTTTTTTATTCACAAGAAAGAAAAAAACACACACCAACGTGCTTTAAAGAGCAGTAGGTAATTATTCACACATCATCCCACCTACGCTCCGTTTTCCGACGACTGTAAGTAAACGACGCCTGCTTTCATCTGCCTGATGCCTCCTGAAAGGTCTTCCTTTAAGCCCAGATCTACCGGCAGCCCTACCATCAGTTCCCTGTGATGAAAGGGTAATAATTAAAGTGTTCTTCTTCCCTCTTCCACGGCAAGTCATTGGACCTACGGTAAACCAGCCATCAAATTTTCATTCATTATTTCCACGTGAAGGGGTTTGCCAGCTCCAAAAAAGAAAGTATACATCTTCATTTGTCAAATTTCAACGTACACCTGTTCCCGTGGCTATCCGGGCTCACCGCATTATCCTTTAAAAAAAACCCACAGCAAACTACGGCCAGGTCACACAGCTGCCCGCAGCCCGGGTGACCCGGCATCGACCCTACTTGGAACTTGTAAGTGCACAGTTAGGGGGAACAGGAGGCGAGCCCCGTCCTAGTTAAGGGCATCGAGCTGTGGTCCCGCGGCCGGCTCCCTGGTGTGGCCAGTGATCAATTTTAATCTCCTGATCAGGAATAAAAGAAGGCCGACTCCTGCTTCTGGGTTCATCTTGAAGGAGATGATAGGTTGGTCCGTGGACGGAGCAGTTTAATTTACCTGGCATTCCAGGAGAGAAGGTACCTGCCCCTTCACTCCTCCCGGTACCCTCCCTGCTCCTGGGTCCCCTGCGGACAGACACGGAAGCAGGGTGCGGGCTGCTTACCGGACGGGGGCCATGAAGCGGCCCTTTGACTTTAAAATATTGACTGTGGCCCAGGACAACTCGATGGATTTGAAAAGTCTCTGAGGAGAAAACACAGAAAGTGGGAATCGTTCTGGCATTTTTAGTTTAGGAACAATGACTGCCTCAGCCAACAGAGGTTACTCAGTAACGGAACCCGTTTCTCGATGCAAATTTTAATCAGGGAAATTATATTCCTTCTCTCTTTCTCTCTCTCTCTCTCTTCTAGAGAGGGAGGAAGGGAAAGGGAGAGAGGAATAGGAACATTAATGAGAGAGGAAAATCATGGATCGGCCGCCTCCTGCACGCCCCCTACTGGGGACCGAGCCTGTAACCCGGGCATGTGCCCCGACTAGAAATCGAACTGTGACCTCCTGGTTCCTAGGTTGATGCTCAACCACAGAGCCACGCCATCCAGGCCTGTCTCTTAAAATGAATATCAATCAGACAGTTAAAACCTGTATTGATTTTAAAAGACAGTAACATTTTAACCTTCCTGTGGGCCAGTCCTGTCCAATCCCTTGTTCCACATACACTCAATGTTCTTCAGTTTCAATGAGCTGTTCTATGAAGGTAATAAAACTATTCATTCATTTTTTTCCCGTAGGTAAGACCATGCTAAATTTAGAGGTACAATGAGAAAGAAAAAACCAGGACTGTGCTGCATTCTTAAATGGTAAAAAAAATGGTGAGTGTCAGACCTAGTCTAAATGCCGTTGTCCAAGCAGAAGCTGCCCAGAGCCAGGCGGACCAGCAGGAGGCCGAGCCCAGCCTGCCCACACGGACAGCAGGCAGGATGCAGGGACGGCGGCTGGGAGCCAGAGCCAGGGGGACAGTTCGAGAACACTCGCCCTTCAGGGGAGCTTTAGAGAACTGAAAACATGTCCGTTAGATATCTGAGAAATACGAGACTCTGATTTTTTTAAAAAATTGCTACAACTATGCTACTGTATTTGCCAACTTATATACAGAACTTTGGGAGGTCCAACTGGTGTTAACTGAGGGCAGACTGTGCACACACGTTCACAACTACAGTCCCCGAGGATCCACTCTGCCTGCTTACCTATCTGTGTGATACGTGTGCATTTTATTTATTTTTTAAAAATATGTTTTTATTGATTTCAGAGAGAGGAAGGGAGAGGGAGAGAGAGATAGAAACATCAACGATGAGAATCACTGATCAGCTGCCTCCTGCATGCCCCCTACTGGGGTCAAGCCCAAACCCAGGCATGTGCCCTGGACCGGGAATCGAACCGGTGACCTCCTGGTTCCTGGGTTGACGCTCAACCTCTGAGCCAGACCAGCTGGGCAAATGTGTGGATTTTAGAAGGATTTGTTAATAATATAGGGTGTCCCAAAATTCACGCAAGATGTGAATTTTTCGTGAGCATTAACAACAACAACAAAAAAATAAAAGCCTAATTTTACTTGGTTTATTGAATCAGATTCTAGTATCTGTTGCCCTTTGATTTCAATCCCTTCAATATGATAAGCATTACCAAGTACCAATTATGGCCCAGGAGCAGGGACAATGAAGATCAATGAAGACCACAGCTTTGCGTATGTGCCAGCAAAGCCGTGGAGGCCATTTACCCGATGTGCTATTCCATACATAACCCTATACTGTATACTTTATGAATCAATAAAAAATTTACAATTTTAAATTATAAACCTGTGTTTTCTATCAAAATTACTTCTTGCGTGAATTTTGGGACACCCTATAGATGTAGTGTAGTTTTATCAACAAGGAAGACTAGTCCCTGGCCCCTGGCACAGTCAGAACCACTCCCGGGACCAGCAGGCAGAGCTGCCCCGGGTGGAACGGGCTCTCGTCTTCCCTACTTTTCACATCTCCCACTCTCTCCCACCTTCTTGTGAGACAGAAAAACTAAGGATCCACTGACTGCCACCATCCCGGTGGTTCAAGACCCGGCAAATGAGGGAGGAGCCAACCACCACGCCAGGCAAAGTGTCAGCCAATCAGCGCGCTCACCACCAAGCCCCTCATGGCCGACCCCCCTCGGATGGGTCTGTGCCCGGGCTCTGTGGGTCACTCAGGGCGGGAATGTCGCTCCCGGGATCCGGCCACAGTAAGGGAAGGTGAGGATGAGGCCTGGAGATACTTCCTGTGCTCCCGCGGCCACAAGGTGGGGTGCAGGGGGGAGGGGAGGGCTGGGAGCATCTGAGAAATGAGGGGACAAGAACCTATTACCCCTTTCCTCTTACAAAATGCATAACAAAACCTGAGTGCGTCTGTTTTGCTTTTTAATGTATTTTTTATTGTTGAGAGTATTACAGATCTCTCCCATTTTTCCCCCTCCCCACCCCTCCAGGTCTTCCCCACCCCATTGCCCGTGTCCATGGGCTTTGCCTATAAGCATACAAGTTCTTTGGTTTATCTCTTCTCGTCCCCCCAACCCCACATGGAGGTGTGTCAGTCTGTTCCAGGCCTCCCTGCTCCGGGTCTTCCTTTGTTTTTCACTGGCTCCTTACTGCGAGTTTCTAACAAACAGAAGCAAACATTCCCAGAGCTTTATTGTCAACATGACTCCGGAGCATTTGCGTCTGATTAGGAAGAGCACGAGTGGCTCGTCTCTTATTTGGGACATAAGGCCCAATATTTAGGGCGTTCCCTCTGCCCACAGATCTGCCCTTAAACCTGCCTGGACGGGGAGTGTGTTAGGAGGAGAGAAGGTGCTAGGAGACCAACGTCGCCCTGCGTTGCATTCTGGGCCCAGCCTGTGCATGCACCGTGATCCCGTCTCGGGGGAGTTTCACTTCACGTGATAAAAGGGACAGGAAGCATCTGATCAATAAACAGAAATCAGGCGACACGTCCCTGCGAGGCTGCTCTAACGAGGATTCATCTCCGAAAGGCCGGCGCTTGCCCGATGCCGCGCTTTTCATCCCCTCGCCGTGGGTCTGAGACCCCGGCTACTGGCACCAGTGCAGAAAGAATCAGTCCTTTCCACACGCTCGCCACGCCGCTCCAGCGAAGGGGTTAATGGTGAAATAAGCCTTCACGGATGGGAAGGATTCTCCCCGTGCGGCTGGGAAACAGCTCAAGTGTTTCTCATTTAAAATTATGAAGATTTAGGAACATTATCTCGGCAGTTAATAGGCGCCTCCCTGCAAGTCTCCGGGTCTGCGAAAATTAAGGAAGGTGGCGTCCTTAATGGGGTTATAAAGCATACATCGTTTACTCGGCAGCAAATGGTATCTTTAATGTCGGCTTTAATCCTGCTTTCATTCCCGCTTTCGTGATTACATGACAAACGGCCTCCACAACCCCAGGACCAGTTCTGTGAGGGCAAGTTTGCTTCCTCTGCCCCCACCGTCCGGCCAGACCCCGAGTCAGACAAGCCTGTGCTGTATCTCCGGCTTCCTCCCCCGCATGTGAACTGCAAACACCCAGACAATCAGGGCGAGACAAAGCCACGCGTTGCTTTTCCATCAAGAGTCTTGTATCTAATTGTGACATTTTCTTATTTTTTTAAAAATGTATTTTTATTGATTTCAGAGAGGAAGGGAGAGGGAGAGAGAGAGAGAGAAACATCAATGATGAGAGAGAATCATGGGTTGTCTGCCTCCTGCACGCCTCCTACTGGGGATCGTGCTCACAACCCGGGCCTGTGCCCTTGACGGGGAATGAACTGTGACCTCCTGGTTCCTAGGTCGATGCTCAACCCCTGAACCACACTGGCCAAGACTCCATTCTTAATTTTTTGTCTGTGAATTTTTAAAGGACAAGCCCCTGCTTTCGTCTTCCTTCTCTGTCTTCTCTTCTACCGGGCACACAGTAGGTGTTCAATCAATGGCAGTCCAACGCAGGAGTGGTCCGTGCGGCTTTCACTGGTTCATTTTTTCCGTTTTTCTTAGCATCATAAAAGCAAGGCTCCCAGCATATGTGACCTGAACAAGTCATCCTTTCTTTACTATCCCAGGATCTCCATGTAATGTTAGAATAATGAGACTGAAAATTATTCTAAGGAGAAAATTCCTATTCAAAATATTCTCTCTTTGAGATAAGATAGGATGGATTATCCTTCAGAGACCAGGGGGGCAGTACGGGGCCTTGGATACTTACCTATTGTTCAGTCAATTATTCGTACTAACAATATGGATGGGCTCAAACCAAGATGTGCAAGCACAGCCACGTCATAAATCTAAGAATCACAAATATTAATAACTCTCTGCCCACATATCAGCTCCAATTACCAAGTGCTTAGATAACTGCAGGGACACAGTAAGTGGAGAGCTCGTTCATACAAAAAAGAAAAAACTACATATCCTGGGTGAGTAGTGTGTACAATACTAGACATAATCACCATCATTTTCCATGTCAGTGTTTAACGCTATGGACAAAAAGAGAGCCTAAAGAATGAGTATTCTGCTGCTGCATTAAAATTCCTCAGTTTGCTAGAGCATAGATTTGTTCTAAAATTAAGGCTATAACCCAGCCAGAACGGCTCAGTGGTTGAGCGCTGACTTATGAACCAGGAGGTCACGGTTCGATTCCCAGTCAAGGTACAGGCCTGGGGTTGTGGGCTCGATCCCCAGTGTGGGGCGTGCAGGAGGCAGCCGATCTATGATTCTTTCTCATCACTGATGTTTCTATCTCTCTCTCCCTCTCCCTTCCTCTCTGAAATCAATACAAATGTATTTTTTTAAATATATTTTATTGATTTTTTACAGAGAGGAAGGGAGAGAGATAGAGAGTTAGAAACATCGATGAGAGAGAAACATCGATCAGCTGCCTCCTGCACACCCCCTACTGGGGATGTGCCCTCAACCCAGGTACATGTCCTTGACCAGAATCGAACCTGGGACCTTTCAGTCCGCAGGCCAACACTATCCACTGAGCCAAACCGGTTTCGGCAATACAAATGTATTTTAAAAGTAAATAAAATTAAGGGTATAAAAAATTATTCTGTCTCTCCTGCCTTCCTTGCATATGTGACCCAAAGACCCAATTCCCACCTATGCAGACGGGGCTTAGGTATGAAGCCCAAGTACACGGCGCTCAGCTAACGGCCCCACACCTGCTTCACCAGAACCACGAGGTGAAGGCTCCACAGAAGTCGGCTTTGCAAACTACCCTGTGCGACCCTGGCCCCATCCATACGGAGGAAGGATTAATTACCAATAGCGTATGGACTTCAGGGGAATATATGTATTTACCAAGGTTCCAGACCAGCCACCCTGTCGTATTTGTAACGACCAGCCGGGGTCTCACTCCGAGGCCAGGGGGACTGGCTGCCTCACTGTCGCAGGGACACGCAGGACAGCGGACAGAAGCTCCGCTCGCTCGGCACTGGTGATTGCAGACCCAGGTTGAAAGGATTTCGATTTCTTACTGGTCCCTAATAGTCAGTGACAGGAAAGCCTGCCTCTTGGCTGTGGCAGACCCCCCCGCCCGCGGGCAAAGCGAGGTCCGAGATGCTGACACAGAGCAGGGAATGCATAATATTTGTGGAAGGAATGATTTCACATTCCCCACAGCGCCAAGTCTCTTGCATTTACCAGCACTTCCTCCGTGTTTGCTGAAACAAACCAACAGGAAAAAATGTTTGAAGCGCCAGTCAAAGTTGTAATTATTTTAAAATGTCAATGATACCAACATAACTTGAATGAGGAGACGATGATGAGGCATGGGGAAATGCATGCAAATACCCAGCTACTTCAAGTACTTTAAGATGATTTTCATCTCAATTTAATTTGGGAGTGAGCACTCCCAGTGCCTACATTCCCACGCGCCGTACACATGTGGTTACTCCAAGTGACGGGGAAAAACAAGCGGTGACTCCCAGGCAACGCCAGGGCTCTCCCCTACTTCCACTTCAGCCCACAGTCCCTCGACGTGACGTATCCCTTTCCCAACACCAACAGCTGACACAAGGCTAACCTGCTGTCAGTGGCAGCTGCCTGACTCGTGCATGCGAGAAGGACCCAGTCCTAGCATGTCTTCCATACGAGTTCGATGGTTGTCAAAAGGAGAGAGGAAGGGAAGAGCCTGGAGCGAGCTCAGGTCTGCTAGGGGTTCTGGGAGCCACTGTGGACACTCGCCTCAGGGCCACCAGGCCACAGTCGGGTCACTGGGGCACATGACAGGCAGCTGTCATTGTCGGAAGGCCGTGTGAGGAGGCACTGGTTCCGCTGTACATCCCGCCTCCCCACTGTCATCCCATCCTGCTGGTCCCTTACTGATGTGTGACACAGTCATATTTTTTTAAAAAAATGTTTTTATTGATTTCAGAGAGAGGAAGGGAGAGGGAGATAGGGATAGAAACATCAATGATGAGAGAGAATCACCTATCGGCTGCCTCCTGCACGCCCCCCACCGGGGATTGAGCCCACAACCCGGGTATGTGCGCCCTGAATGGGAATCGAACCCTGACCTCCTGGCTCATAGGTCAACGCTCAACCACTGAGCCACGCCGGCCGGGCGGCACAGCTGTATTTTATCAGCGACTTTCAAGTCAGCAACACTGACATCCTCGCATAACCCAATCACTCAAGTGACTCCTCAGAGACCATTTCTGATCATCACATTTACAGTGTCCCACCCGCACACCTCAAAAGGCAAACACGTCTGTACAACATTAGCAATCTTTGTCCTCAGTCGATGGATCCAGCCAAGACGAGGAATGGGTGTCAGAGATGAGGATCTAAACAGCACTCTCAAGGATGCAGGCCTTTAAAGTCTTCTCATTCACCTGAAAAATGGGGACAATTAAACTCTATCCCCCATGGCGCTGAGAATTGAATAAACGAATAGAAATAGGCCACAAAACATTATGTAAAACAAATGTAACTTTCTCACACTTAGTATTTTACGGTACTTTATCCAACGGTTTCCTGTCCGTTCTCTTTCCCATCGCCCCTCTTGCTCTTGCTTGTTTTGTGGGTTGTTTCCTGAGTTCCTTCGAGGATCTGCCTGCCTCTCCCTCGATCCCCCCACTTCGCAGCCTTCCATTCCTGCTCCCTCGCATCCTCCTGTGGGGCGCCTTCCCCTGAGCTCGGGCGTCTCCCCGGCCCTGCACCGCTGCTCCTCTGGGTCCTCTGAGCTCTGGGTCCTCCGAGCTCAAGCTGTTCCCAGGCAAGTGCTGGCTGGAGCGTTGACTTAGCAAGTCTTTCTTCTCAACGTGTAAATAATTCATTCCAGGTCACGTTTTTGCTGCAGAAACTTTTCCCGGGAAAGCACAAGCCTCTTTCCCTCCGCTGAGAAAGTGCGGTTTGGTGGTAAGAGCGGTGAGCAACTTATGAAAAAAAGATGCGCTTTCTCTCCAGGAGGAAGGCTCAGCTCCCGGGCTGGGGCCGCAGGCGGCGGCGGCTGCTCTGTGATGGGAGCGGAGAGTTACAGCGCGGTCCCTCCGCCTTGTACAGAGCCGGTCCACAGGGGGGACTGTCAGCGCCTTCAAGCGATGAGCCCGACCTCCCGGGGACACCGAGACGCCTGTCTGCATGTGTTTTGTGCTCGGTTTTCTAATAACTTAAATAACTGAAGAATTAGAAGGCCTTGGGAAAAGAAAAACACAAAACTGAGTATGCCCAGGCCTCTGAGAGCAGCTCATTGGTTCCCATTTGGCTGAAACCACCCCTGATGTGGGTTATGGGGACCCAGAAGGAGGTCCCCATCATCGCGCCTGTCACTGAGCTGCCCCAGTGATGGGACTGGGATCGGGAGTTTGGGGCATGTCCGTGGTCACTCCAAGCCCAAGGAAGTAGCAGATGCCAGGGCCAGAGGGCACGGACTGTCGTCTGACGGGCAAGCCTGCCCGCCCAGCACGCCTCGCAGCTGTGTATTTCCCCTCGTCACCCCCAGCAAAGCCTGCTTGCTGCGGGCTCTTCCACAAGCAAGATTCAGAGGGTGAGATGTGATCGTGGGCCTTGCTCCACGTATCCCAGGTCGGGAGGCAACTGGAGTGGTGGTTCCGCAAGCGGCATGTTGCAATCATAAGCGCTTATGTGAAACCAATCTGAGACATGATCTATGTTGACCATGGGCCAGAGAGCAAATGTGTAAAACAATAAATGGACCAAAAATAAACAAACAAATAAAAATACAAAGGTGCTTCTATGAAATGTTCTACTCAAAACTAAGTCAAAGGAGTTGCATGTATAAAAATATATATGAAAAAATCATTTTTCTATATTTTATTCAGGAAAAAGGACATACCACTAAAATGTAAGAAGAATGGAAAACAGAATTTTCTTGAAGCATAGTTTGCAATATTGGCTGAATATCTGCTATATGAAGATTAATAAACAGGAATCTCGAGTTGGGAGGGCCTGTAGGGGGAGCTCTCATGCCCTCACATTCACTGTCAGTTACCCCAATGGGAAGTTGTTTTTTTGACTCCACTACTCCAGCTGGAAGGAAGAGGATCTTCTCTTTGCCCGGCAACCAGTCAGCCAATGAAAAGTCACTACACTTCAAACATCCAGTTTCCTCCAATGGACTCTTTGTTTACAACAACAACCCCTCTGAGCTCCCCTTTCCTCTAGAAAAGACCATTCCTCTCCTTCGTTCTCTGACTTGCATGTGGCTCACCATTAGACCACATGCCCCAGAATGCAATTCCGTGTTGTTCCCAAGTAAACTCCTTGTGCCGGAGAAATATCTGGCTGCCTATTTGTCTGAAAGGTCAACACCCCTTTAACGTTATGAGAGTGGGGAGAGAAATTTGTGGAGAGATCTTTGTAACACAGTAGAGGAATAAAAAATTCAGAGAAACCATAACATGGAAAAGATACACAGTAAGAATATTGGAGCATTTTATGGATAACACAGTTCCAGTTCTTTTAGAAATGATTTTTAAAGACCCCATTGAAATGGAGATTTGAATTATACATAAATATAGCCACAGGGTTGGACTTCTAAAATTCCACACCGCCGCTCAACAGTAACCTAAAAGTAACGCCAAGAGCGCCTACGCCTCAGCCCGTGAAGCTCCTTCCGCTGTAAAAATAAGTCATAGAACGGGGAGCGGGATGCAAAGAGCCCGCAATGCCTCCCCCCCAGCGTCGGACGCAGGTTTTCATAAGGAAGCCGCGGTCATCAATCACTACCTCATTACCAGGCCGTCAGCTGGGCTGAGGCTGAATGTATTCTGGCTGGCTGCCATGCGGCACGTTCCATGAAACATCCTTCAGGCTCGCTCCAAGTTCGGCTGAAGTCGCACATGCCAGACATCAAAGAGGAGCATTGGTGCCATCACAGCTTAATAATGAGCGCCACGGGGTCCTGTGTTCCGGAGCCGCCTCCCACCCCCAGCAGGATTCTGCTCAAGTCAACCACCGTGCTGGCTCCTGTGAGTTTATTCACAGATAAATGCAGGTACAATAGTCAGTCGTACTTCCATAGACACACAGGTATATAGATATGTCCACGTGCTCCAAAGCTGGACATAAATGAGACTAACAGAATATATATTTTTTAAGTTTTTATTGGTTTCAGAGAGGAAGAGAGAGAAAGAGAGAGATTTCAGTGATGAGAGAGAAACATGGATCGGCTGCCTGCTGCACGCCCCACACTGGAGATCAAGCCTGCAACCCGGGCAAGTGCCCTGATCGGGAATTGAACTGTGACCTCCTGGTTCATAGGTCAAGGCTCAACCACTGAGCCACACCGACCGGGCTGCACTAAATCTCAACGAGGTTCTCAGGGAAGGGCGGTGGGCTCTCTTCCTTGCTCTCAGGCTTGAAACAATGGTTTGCGTCTGGAAGGCAGAGCGTTACAGACAGAAATCCCCCAGGTAGGATGTCCCGCTCCGCGGCCCACTGCAGGCCAGGCCCGGGGAAGGGAGGGGCACAGACGCGGGAATGTCGCCCTCTGCCTTACATTCGCTCCCCTGTCCCAGCTCAGAACCCTGTCCCGGAAGCCGTGCCTGGCACAGTGAGGCGGGCGAGCTCCAGCAGCGTGGGGACTGCTCATCACCTGGGAGGAGATGCTTCCTCATAGAAGGCCAGGCCTTTGCGTCTCAGATCTTTCTTATTGACGACAGGAGCGAAGCAGCTCAGACGGCTCAAGAATTAAGGATGAAGCCCCTAATCCCGTGTAAGGGACAACCCTCCCACCGCGAGATGATGTCCTAATGACTCAGTATACATGTTAGGGGCTGCGAGCACATACTCTTCTCCAGAGAACAGCTGCTGGGTTATGTGATTCGATGGCCGGTGTCTTAAGGCAACGGACTGTCTGCAGCCTACGGGCGAGGCAGAAAGAACAGGGACGCTGGGTGCCGGGGAGGTCTCCGCACGGGCTGATTTTGGGGTGTCGATAAAGGTTTCACATCATTTAATTTGGTCTCCCCATTTATAACACGAGACTAAGCCTGCCCATCCTCAGGATAGCTACAGTGATTTAAGAATGATTGGTGTACATAAACATTCAGTAAGTGCCCACTCCGTCCCCCTTATTGGTAATGCCATTATTGTAAAATAAATGCGTGTATTAAGTTAATAATAATATTCTATTACCTGCTGTTATCTACTGCCGTGGCTCAGACACTGAACAAAATTACTGCATGGCGCTTAATGTTAACTGCTGTTTTTGTGCGTGTACATTTGGTTGTTTCCTCCCATGCTATCTTTTTCTTACCTCTGGTATCAATTTTGGGGAAAAGAAGAAATGGCAAACACTGTGCATTTTTAAAAAATATAAATAAGAAACGGTCTCATTTTCTGAAGGTTTAAGAAAACAGTCTCCCTTTCTAGTGATCAATAAAGGGATGTGCTCTATCCAATAATTGGTGGCCTCACTGAGGCACGGCGGCGTCTCACAGACGCTCCACGAAGCTGGCCCTTGGGTTCCCGGGGTGCACGCACGTAATTCCGAGAAATTGGTAGGTAAACGGAAATACGGTTTTCACCTACAACACTGGTTCCAATGACCTCATCATTCATGTAAGAAGCCCACGGGTGGCTTAAGGTGCATTAAAAAAATATTAGATCCCAAACACAGGAATGCGTCCCAGACCACGCTTCGCACTCCACAAGCCCGTGTGGTTTCTGAGCGACACGGAGGAGGCCCACGGACACGTGAAAGCTGGTTCTCACTCCCCGCGTCCCACTGAGACGTCGGGGTCCTGAGACTGAAGACCAAGCCTCCCAGGTCGCCGGTCATCAGAGAACACAGCTACCCCGTCTGCTCGTCAACCTGGCAGCTCGTCAGCGTACTGACGAAGATGAACGAGGTCAGGTTAGGGAGTGACTGGCAGGGTGTGAAGACGATACCTTCTGTCATTGTTTTTTGTTTTTGTTTTTAAATATATTTTTATTTATTTCAGAGAGGAAGGGAGGGGGAGAGAGGGGTAGAAACATCAGTGATGAGAGAGAATCACAGATGGGCTGCCTCCTGCACTGCACGACCCCCAGGCATGTGCTCTGAACGGGAACTGAACTGGGATCTCCTGGTTCATAGGTCAACACTCAACCACTGAGCCACACCGGCCGGGCCTTTCCTTGGTTTTTAAGAAGAAATTCCCAAGCGGTACAAGGACGCTGCGCCCAGGGGCGTTTCTGCTCATGCTCGTTCCTGTTGGGAGACAGGCTTCGTGTCTAATGCAGGGTCCGGGCGTGACCCCCGGGGAGACCTGAAGGAAGTCGGGACAGAGCGGCGTTGGCAGCAGCTGCCTTCGCCGTCGGCTCCTGGCCCCTCCTGTGAGGCTCCCCACAGGGACATTTTCCCTGGAGAACAAACGGTCACGTTCACAGACAAGCCACGGGGCCGATGCAGTGGCATCAGCAAGTGCGGCTCACGCCGGGCTCTGTGCCGCCAGCGCCAGGTCTGAGCTGCTCCCCGAAACGCTCACCACGGAGCCCGGGCGTCACTCGCCCTCTCCCACTCGAAGAGGGAGCTTGGGCGGCATCCTGCTGACACTGGGGGCACTGCCGGCTGACTCGGGGATGGGACACAAGACACCTGGGACAGCCTCCTCTGTCCCCAGCCGCCCACTGGGACAACCCAAATGCTCCTTCATCCGGACACACCTCACTGGCGGGAGGTGTACCCAGCACAGGTCCTGACCTCTGACCTGTCCGCCCAGGTGCGCCAGGCCATCCGTGGAGGGGATCTGGTCAGGGTGGGTGACCAGAGGGTTAGGCTCCTGGGGCATGTCCGATCCGCACATCTGAAGGTGTCGAGGAAAGCAGGGCATGGAGATGAAGCAGAGATACAAACGAGTATCTGGCCACCAGGGAGTGAAGAAGGCTACTTCTCACCCTGACCGGTGTGGCTCCGTGGATAGAGCGTCGACCTGGGAACCGAAGGGTCCCGGGTTCGATTCCGGTCAAGGGCACATACCTCGGCTGCAGGCTCCTTCCTGGCTCAGGCCCTGGTCAGGGCACGTGCAGGAGGCAACCAATTGATGTGTTTCTCTCACATCGATGTTTCTGTTTCTCCCTCTCATCCACTCTCTCTAACAATCATGGAAAAATATCCGTGGGTGAGGATTAACCAAAAAAAGGCCACTTCTCTGCATGGCGCCTCCCGGTGTTCCTGGAGCTGAAAAGGTCTCATTTCCTGCGTTTGCTGCAAACCCCCCTTGGCCTGAGCGGACTCGGGGCTCTGTGGAGACGCCGCTGAGAACGCAGCGCAAACACTGACACTGTTGACCGATCCTCAGTGTCTACAAACGGGGGAGGATTTGAACCGGAGAGTCCCAGGCTCCTCCATCTCTAAGTGCAACAGGGAACGTGCGGTTTTAGAGACCGACCGACCGACCAAAAGGTCACGTTCAAACTCTCCCCGAGGCTTTCCCTCCTCTTCCTCCCCTCGGCGGCCGCGCTCCAGAGCTGCCCAGCTCCGCCGGGTGCACATCAGAGGGGACGCACGACACAGGGAGACGCCCACCTGTGGGCACCTGTCTCCCCAGGAAAACTGTCAGGTTCTGGGTTGGAATATGCAGGGCGCGCTCAGGGCTCACAGAGACGCTGTGCAAAGCTCCGGTAGGAAGTCTCCCTTCCTGCTCTCCCGCTGGATGGCTCCTGGATCGCTCTGTGCCATGGATTGTTCATAGAGACACGGGGACATTCACGTTGCCTGTTTCTGCACAAATGACATGTACTGTTTATACCAGCTCCTTTCATGTGATCAACCGTCTAAGAGCGATTTCCCCATCAGCAGGTGAAGACCTTCCGTGTCTTTCAGGGCTTCCTCATGTTCCAGGGTGCAAATAGAACGTATTTATTCTGTGTTTATTAGCCCGTCTCTCTTGATGGACATGTGGGTTGTTCCTGTATCTTGGCCACAGTGAGCAACCCTGCCATTCACAGGCCAGCAGACACACGCCTGCACGCGTGTAACAGTTTCCCACAAGCAGGACGGACGCTCTCACACCCGCACGGCCCCATCGACCGTCGGCCCGTCTGATGGACAAAACGGTACCTCGGGCGAGGGTTAACTTGCCTCTCTTCTAGGAGGAACAGGGTTAGCATGTTTCAGCGGCTTCAGGGTCGTCTTTCCTTCCTTTTCTGTGGCATGTGCTCCTCTCCCTCAGGGCGGGATGTGGACCGTGGATCCAAGTTTAGGGCCCAGGTCTCCCAGGGCATCAATACCAACGGAGGGCGGGGAGGGAACCACACCCAGGTACGTGCCCTGGACAGGGAGTCAAATGCCAGACCCCTCGGTGGGTGGGCCGATGCCCTAACCACGAGCAACACCAGCCAGGGCTGGGCCATCGCTTTTCATCCTCAGAGCGAGGACCCTGCACTGGGGACCGGGGAGGGTGTGACTTGCCCAGGGCGGCCGACTCGTCTTCAGGACAGAGAGACCCAAAACCAGCACCCCCTCCTTCCTCTGAATTCTCATCAGATTCCTCCTAAGGGTACCTGGATCTCCGTTTTGCTTTACACATGTTACACCTACATAATTAGGAAGGAGAACATATCTCGGCGCGTCCTTTGATGTTACGGATGTTAGGCTATATTAATATTTGACAACTTAGCCGGGAGCTCTGGGAAAACTCCTAAATCTAGGAGGCTTGTGTTTTCCGGTGTTCGCCGACAGGGTCCGTTTAACGGGGGGCGATGGTTAGTCTTTACCTAATTGGCACGGTAATTACTCGGCCCGGAGGCGTCCATGTGGGGACGATGCTCAGGCAGACGAGGAGCCCTCGGGACGAGCAGGCCACTTCCCCTCCAAAGCGGGTTGATCGGAGAGCGAGGGAAAGGGAGGGGCACGTTCCTGACCCGGAAGGCCGGCCGGTGCTGGCCAACAGGACGAGCCCAGAGATCCTTCCTGCAAATGCGACCGAATCGCCCGCAGGCTTCTTGCTCTGGATATGATGTCAGCTCTAGGGCACGTGACTTAACCATGTTTCTTTGTCTCCTCTGAATGTTTCTATGGCTGAAAACAGCAATGTGTCTCAATCCCATCACAATGCGGTTAACCCTGTGTTTCTATTTGGTAATAAAAGGGTGGGCTTCGAATTTTTGACATTTCGGTGGAGTCAAAACTTTAAAAATAATAAGACCATCGCATTGGAGCGGTCTCCGTGCCAGACAAGTACCCCCGGTTTTCATTTAAACCAGGGGTCCTCAAACTACGGCCCGCGGGCCACATGTGGCCCGCCGAAAACATTTATCCGGCCTGCTGGTTGTTTTTGCCGCCGCTGTGTGCGTAGGAATTTGTTCATAGTTTTTTTTTAAACTATAGTCCGGCCCTCCAACAGTCTGAGGGACAGTGAACTGGCCCCCTGTTTAAAAAGTTTGAGGAGCCCTGGTTTAAACGGTAGTGAAGACTCAGTAAATCATTCCAGTGATGAGGAAAGTCATGAGGAAAAGCCCCTATTTGTAGGCCATGGCCACGCCCAGAGGAGAGAAAGCGAGGGACAGGGGAGAGGGTGAGGGACTGTGACAGGCAGAGATCCGTGTTCCCGAGAGGAGCAGAATGAGCATCATTCTCGGTATTATTATTACTAACGCCTCCTGCACGACCCCCCCCCCGCCCCCGCTACCTAGCATCTCTCCCAGCTCAGCCAGCGGGACCCTCCCTGTCCCCCACTCAGGACAGACCCCCCGGAGTGCCACCTCACAGCCGCTTTATCACGCACATCGCCTCTCACAATGTTTCACTGTGGGGTCTGTGATGTTGTCACTATCTGCCCCCGCCCAGCCCGGAGGTCCAGAGCAGGGCTGGGTCGCACCCAGAAGGTTGAGGAGGACATGAGCACAGTCGCCACGAGCACCATTTCTGTCACCAGCCTTGTCATTTCCTCAGTCACTCCACTCAGCAACACGTTCCGTAAGGATGTAGTTTCTGCTCAGTCCTCAGGCTGCCGTCGTCCCAAGGGACACCCCGGTGCAGCTTCTCGCCCACTAAGAATTACGCATGCAGTGACCGAGTTCCATAATAGCTCTTAAAAGCACATTTTCTCTCATCGAGTGTAGCTAGCTTGTGGTGGTGACGGTTATTATTTTTTAAATCCAGTTGATCTGAGGCGTAGGCTCCTCAGAGTTTCCACACCCAACTTCGCGAAGATGCCTTTCGGGATGAGTTACATGAACACCGCATCTCACACCCCACAGGGGGAGGACTCAGCGCGTGCCGCTCCCACCGTGCTGTTTATGTTCACATTGTTTTCCGTTAGGCTTAACCCACTCTGACTTATTATCTGGTTACTAAAACTTGAAAGAATTTTAAGTCTTACATTATTTTTTAATTGATTTCAGAGAGGAAGGGAAAGGGAGAGAGAGGTAGAAACATCAATGATGAGAGGGAATCTTGGATCGGCTGCCTCCTGCACCCCCTACACTGGGGATGGAGCCCGCAACCCGGGCATGTACCCTGACTGGGAGTTGAACCCTGACCTCCTGGTTCATGGATCAACACTCAACCAGTGTAGCTGAGCTACACTGGCCAGGCTTAAGTCTTACTTTCTGAAAATAATCACTTAGCATATGTGAAATATAAGGTAACTACATTTATAGAACAAGCATGATTTTTCCCTGCGCAAGAGTGAATGATTCAAGGTGTATGCACACAAGAGCTCCATGCAGAAGTTCACACAGCACCGTTTCCATCCTTGCATTCTACTATTCATCCTACAACTAAACATCGTTCAATCATAAAACGACAGATTATGCAAATGTCTAGCCATCACAGGGGCGGTGAAAACCCTCCACTCTGAGTATCTGATGAGCGTTCGATGAAGACCTCAGGTCGTCAAACCTGGTCTCTGTTTGGGGACTGTTGTTTTAAGTGCCCACAATGTATTCATCTTCAGCCATAAAACACATGCGCAACTTGAAGAGTCGTAGATGATGCGAAATGTGAACATCGAGGGGCTGTCACACCCCATTGAGTGTCACCCTCATTGACGCCGCGGGTGATGGATGCCAGAACCCCAGCCGAGGCGACTGCACGAACCAGCGAAGTGATTTGTATTCCGAGGGGCATGAGGCCCCGTGACAAAGTGTACTTGAGCGAAAATGCCGGCGCGTGACACCTCCTTTGCAAGTAATGTGTTTTCATTCCTCACATGTTGATCTCATTTATTTTATTCGGGCGCGCACACTTACATCCGCAAGATACCAGGAGCCTCCGGTACCTGGGAAACCATAAATCACTCCTCGCAGATGCGCTCCCTGCCGCGGGCCGCCGCTCGTTAATCAACCGCTATCAGGCCCCATCAAGGCCTCGCCGTAAACGGGGAGGCGCCTCCCTCTGAGATCAGACGCTCACTCACTGCTGAGTCCCCGGCCCCACGCAACTCGCTTCTCGGGTTTTCAAACGTGACACCTCCTACGGCGGCGTGGACTTGACAGCGAAACCTTTCAATGGACGCGGCATATTTTCTGAATTCCACATTGCTCTGTCCCGAGCTAAATCAAGCTGGATACCTAAGCATGGCTAATGCATGCAGTCATAACATCCATGTGACACTAGATCCATGAAAATAATACATGTGCGGGGTAAGCTGTGTTCCTACCAACAGATTTAACTCACCACACTTCTAGAACACAGAAGCAGAAACATATTTTCCATAATTTTAGCTGAAGCCATTTCCTTTACTTCAGAAGACAATGCAGGGCAATTTGTCTGTCTACAGTGGTTTTTAAGCCCACAGAAAGGAATGGGGACACATTTAGAGACAAATGTGAAATCGTTACCCGTTTTTTCCTCTTCTCTAAGGAAATGGATGAGAGAAAATGGATCAACTTGTAAAACAAGATAGATGATCGTATGGATCATGAGCCACCAGAGACGCCCCATAACATTCTTAGGACTGAAAGCAAATACACCGGGTGTAAACTGCATCTTTTACCTCCTTAAAATCGCCCGGCGATACCGGTAAACACCTGTAGCGGCCAACACCGAATTCCAGCACCCACTGACCCGTCGCTTGTCAAAAACACTAGTGTGAGGCCATCGTTTCAGAATCTCATCTCACAAGGAATTCCTGCAGCGGAGAGCACCATGCAATTAAGCAGAAGGAAAATGCTTATGCAGATTCATCATGAATGAGTCTGTAGGGGTGAGTCATAAACCCTCTTCCGCGAAGGTGTGGCTCAAAAAGCTGTCCCTGCTCACCGGGCCCCTCCCCAGGACATTTATAGCAAAAACGATGTGAGTCTGGGTAGCACCATGTGCCCGTGGAGAGCTGAGGATCCCCAGGGACTGAGGAAAGCCGTGGGGAAAGTATGTCACTGATTTCACAGGTGACATCACGTGTCTCAGCAAACCCGACCAAGGAGCACCGTGACCCTCCTGAGGGAGCACCGGGGACTGAGGCCGCACCTTGATGACATCAGCCCGAAATTCCATGCCTCTCGGCCTCTGGGATAAACCCGAACTCCAGGACCCTTCACCTCCCGTGTGACCTGCCGCCCCTTATCACTCCCGACCCTCTCACCCATCGGCAAGCATCTCAGGGCCACCCCACACCGTGTCAGTCCTGGATCTCAACTTCACCCTGGTTCCTACACGTGTCCGTGTCATGGGACCCACCTTCCTGCCCATCACGGCCTCGGTTCGCCTTCTCTAACGGAGCCCGCCCTCGAGAGAAAGGCCCAGCCCTCCAGCCGGTCATTATACCGTCTCTGTCCGCCCTCTGCGCTTGGGCAGTGACTGTCCCCTCCCTCACAGCTGACACGCTGCTCCGGGGGGAGAGCCTAAAATGATCATTAACCTCCAGTGACCAGCAGGGTGCCCGGGCCAACAATCGTTGCTAAAAATACTACAAGTAATTGAATAAAATGATGGAAATGGGTAAAAGTTAACTTTAGCAGTCAGGCTTCCAATTTCTTAGACGGACCCAGGTATTTTCCTGTCCTTACATTTCCTGCCCCCACCCCCCTCACACACACTTTTTCTCTATCAGTCCTATCTCTTCTCCTTCACCTCCACCCCCACAGTGACCCACAGTATGGCGCTAAAAGCTGTAGGGGGTGAGGTGGTCCTCTTTCCAGTCAACCTGTGTGATAGCATCAATGATATATTCCATTAGAAAGACATCTGTCAGGTAGCTAACGGGGACTATCGGAGGCTCGCTGGAGTGCGGAGCCTGGACCCTCTAGGTAGATTGGGCAGCGCACATCACGGTCACGGGCCTCCTTGGTCCGGGGCGGGGTTCAGGGGGTGAGGTCTGCGCGGGCCAAGCTCGACAGCCGCCTGCTCCAGCAAAGGGCCACGGCTGTCTCCTCTCCTAGCCTCTTTCCTCTTCGGAGCGTCTGACATTTGAAAACACCCGTTGCTTTTATTTCAGTGGCAATTCAGGACAGGACTGAAGGCTCGGCTTGCATCCGCCTGACATTTTCAGACGGAAGTCTCACTGGACTCATTAAAAGAATACGAATTTCCGTGTCTTGATTTGTGTGACTACTCGGGTACTTTTCTAGTTTCCTTTCAAAAGGCTGACTAGAACGAGGACACGTATTTGTAGGTGTGACTTTTCCTTCTTGGGTCTACTTTCTGGGCATGAACTTGAGCTTGATATCGAATTCGGTGGTAATTGGTGAAGCCTGTTGCATCACCGTATCCCTGAGCACCTTCCCTGCTCCATGAGCACAGCTGTGAGCCAGACACAGGGCCGACAACACGGGGCACCGCTGTCTGTCGGTCCTCGCTGACCCGACGTTCTGGAGAGGATTACAATTTGTATTTTCACGTGAAATTTCCAAATGCGGACATAGGCCGTCCTGCCCATGAGTTGCCTCACCCCATGACTTTGGAAGTTGTCCATATTCTATCGAGGCAAATGCCCGATGAGCCCAAATCATTTCTTTGCCAGTGTCGGGGCTCCTGCCAAAGACGTGACATCACATCCTGTGGCCACCACTGAGGAAGCAGCTGGTTTCAATGCTCACCCGCTGCATGTCAGTGACCAGCACCCGTCCTGCTGGGGCCACAGACACACCCGATCAAAGATGGCTTCCTGACAAAGCAGCAAGGGTGTCGGAAAAGTCCGTCCACACGGCATTTTTCTCTTCCTAGTGGGCCCGGGAAGCTGGTAAGATAACCTTGATGGTACATCCCAATTAGAAACCTATGTATCGTGTAGCCAATGGGGACTGCTGAAGGCTCGCTGCGTCCTAAATTCTTCTCAGATGGTCCGTGTACATCACCATTCTCCGGGTTGTCTAACTACAAAAACTGGCTCAGTACAACGATCCCTGAATAACTGTTACAACACATACAGCGATGCTTTCGAGTTTCACACGAAAACTCAGAAACGTTTAAGGCGGGCTAATTATTGAAATACACCTATAGGACCACACCTAAGAAATTACTTAGCCGCTTGCTCCCGCTCCTAAGATTCTACTCGTTTTATTCTACAGAGAGAGCCTGCAGTTTGCATCAAATAAACCACAAAGATGAGACTCAGAAAACATCTTGGCTGGTTATCCCAGAATCCAATTCCTGTTAATGCTCTATTAAGCATTTCAATTAGTTATGTTTACTTTTAGTTTTATAAATTAATCTCCTCTACATATCTAAATATATATTTCCTAATGAGCTTTAATATTCAAGGAGATAAATGTGAGAAAAATGTTTTCGAACCAATTATAGGAATAATCTTATGTAACTTGCAAATGCTGAACGAAATATATCCTTCAATAATGCTGATGCTGGGGTAATATAGCTGAACGTGGCTGAAAATAATCACTGGGGCTGTTATGATAATGTTAGGTTTTATCCTATGTACATAGAGGGTAATACACCATTAACGACCCGAAGCGATAGGAATTTAGAAGTACAAGACCGTGTAATGGTAATAGCTATTTATTAAGTGGTCACTTATTTCCTGATGTTCTCATTAAGATGTGTGATTTTAAACCGTAAGGAAAAAGACCGAAGCGTTTAGACTAAATATAGATTATTTTACTCGGCCTTTGCCCAAGTTCAAGCTCTAATCATTTCTTCCCTGCTTATTCTCCACAAGTCCGGTGTCTTACTCTGAGATTCATCTTCTATCCAGAGAGACTATGGTGCCTAAAACCTTCCCATTGGTTCTCAGATGCCCTCCATTAACAGCCTGCGTTCCCTAGCCTGGTAAGCAGGCCCTCCGTGATCCGCTTTTTGCCTAACTCTCCATCCAGCCCCAAAACCGGCAATCAAGATATCCATCACCCCAGGAACCCTACACTTAGGCTGTGTCATGCTGTTCCCCGAAATCCTGCTCCCTGGCGTCCTCCACCCGGAATCACCCCTTCCCTGCAACTCCCCTTTCCCACTGACTCCTCATTATCCTTTTGACTCAAACTCCCTTTCCCCAACCCAGTAAACACCCTGACCGCGAATTCACCAGGGTCATGGGTGACCTTGGGCATCCCCGACGTGCCCCGCGGAACCCGGGACCCCTCAGTGACCACACGCACGGCCCCGCTGTGTGGTCCTCACGCGGCTGCACCCAGTGAGGTCCCGCGTGCAGCTGCCTGTCAGCAGCGCGTCCCTCGGCTGCCGAGGGCAGTCGTCCATGGAGCGATGCCGCCGGAATTTGCGTCACCCATGCTCCTGCTGATGGACGTGTGTGGTTTTCCGTTGGTTTGTTTCCAGTTTGGGGCCGAATGCACTTTCTGGTGGGGTTCTTTGTGGACAGGTTTTGGTTTCTCTCGGATAAATATCAGGGAGTGGCCTCCGTGCCTCAGGGTAGGAGTAAGTCACTGCATGAAACCTGGCTACCTGTTTTCCATGGCGCGCACTCCGACCAGCAGGTACTGCAAGCCGGGCGCCGCCTCCCCTTGCCAACCTCGGGCACCCGTGGTCTCTTTAACGCCAGTCATGCCCACAGGCTGACAGGGTTCCCCTTCGTGGTGCTCATTTGCATTTCCCTAATGACTGATGATGCTGACCTCCTGCCATGCGCGCACTGGCTATTCCTGTGTACGCATGTATCGGTGCAAACTTCTAAAACCGGCTGTTTATCTTCGATACTGTAAAGAATGCCTTGCATATTCTGAAGACAGACACATACCTTTGTCAGGTATATGTATACACACACAGAGTGGGCAGAAGTCAGTCTACAGCTGTGAGTACAGGAACCGCAGGACTCATCCGGGCAGGATTAATTACTGTATTATTTTCCCGAAGAACCGTAAACCTGCTTTCGCCCCCTGTAGATTGTGACCATGTTCTCCCAATCCTGCCATTTCATTCGAGGAGTTTTCATTTTGACCGAGGACAGCTTACCTGTCAAACCTTAACTTTATTTCATTTCTTTCGTTTCCTATGTAAAATGATTTTTTTTATTAACCTAATGATCACAAATATTTCTTGTAAGGAAAATCCTTAATTTGATGAGATTATACTAACCACCGCTGTGCCTGGGCACAGGGCACTGCACTGAATTCACTTAATCATCAGAGTGACCCCCTGAAAGGCAAATTATCGTCTCCTTAACAGACAAGAAAACCGAACAGCGCGTGGGTAAATCGCATCCAGGCACACAGCTAGTCAGACACACAGTGGGATTACACCCAGGCCTGTCCAACCCAGAGCTTCCAGCTCCCAACTTCACTGTCTCCATAATTTTACATGCAAGGGATGGTTAGGCTGGGAATTTTTAAGATCACTGGGAATTAGAAAGATCTGGAAAGTTTTTAAAACATATATATTTTTAGTGATTTCAGAGAGGAAGGAAGAGGAGGAGAGAGAGAGAAACATCAACGATGAGAGAGACTCATGGACCGACTGCCTCCTGCACGCCTCCTACTGGAGACCAAGCCCACAACCCAGGCATGTGCCCTGAATGGGAATCAAACTGCGACCTCCTGGTGCATAGGTCAAGGCTCAGCCACGGAGCCATGCCAACTGGGCAAGATCTAGGTTTTTATTTCTTGTACAGAACACTTGTAGAATGACTATATAGTTCTGATATAATTAGGAGATTTGGAGAAAGATTCCAGTGATAATTTGACACTTCAGAACACAGTGTGTGCTTTGGCGGGCGGGTGGGTGGGATCAGCTGCACATAGCCAGCGATGGCCCTTCTCCGGTTATCTGTTTCTCTGGATAATTATAGTTTAGAAAGATCAATCCATAATGAGAAGTATTTTCCACACCATGTCGATGGAACTGTTGTTCCTCAACATATGGCTAATTAAGTCGCTGGCAGAAGTCAGAACTTTTCTCCTAAACTATCGCCTACAGCCTTAGCTCAAAATGAATCCCCTCATTCCTCAAATGAGCAAATACGACTTCTCTCAACTTGCCGTTTTTCCCATCATGCCATGCTTCGGAGCTGACCCAGACTGTGTAAAGTGAACCACAGGCACGTCGGGGAAGACCTGGGCTTGCGAACGAACGCCAAGCCAGGCTGCCCCTCACGGAATTTCTCACGCACGAATTTTGTTCTTGAGTCTCTTTTGTCTTATTTGCCTCCATTTCTCCCGTTCCCGTCGCACCATCCATAATGTTGTATGTTCATATGGTGATCCAATTTTCACAGGAGCCCAGACTACAAAGCTACAGCAACATAACATGATATGCTCAGAGATGAATTCACCTTCAATTTTCAATGTATAAAACGCCTGCCTTTCCCCTCATAGTAACAGTCTCAAACAGCAGGAGGCTGCTTCTATCACTATGCTTCGGCGGAATGCGGGCTGTTGCTAAGGACTACAAATTGCTAAAATGCTACTGTTCCGAGATTTCTGCAAATGATATGTTTGTCATAATAATTTACTAACGGGGTTATTCAATGACCTGATAGAATTAACTCCTTTTCAAAGCAATTAATTACAACCTGAGTATAACTCATAGCTGGAGGAACTGGCTCAAACCAGCTTTGTGTTGGTTTTACTTTTATATGCTTAAAGGGGTAATAATTTTGCAGGGCTCCTAGGATATCCATTTAACAAACAGTCACTGGCGTCCCTGTGAGAAGTTCAAGAGATATTACTGTTGTTTTAATTACAAATAAGCAGTAAAGCCAACACTCAGGAAAGGAATCATACTTCTTCTTCCCTCTGCTCCACAAAATGCATTATTTCATTCATTTTTCTTCCACCATTGATGTTTCTCTCTCTCTTCCTCTGTCTCTAAAATCAATTTAAAAACCATCTTCTGGGATGAAGAGTTTTTTAAAAAATAAGAAAAAAAAATCAAAAACTCTAATCACTATCTACAATGTTTTTCTTATTCAGTATTTAGCTGCATACATCTCTCATTCATGTCTCCCTAATCCTTTGTCAATGGTCTTTAACTTTGCCACATAACAAACATCTTGTCTTTTATATTGAAATTATATATATATATATATATATATATACACATACACATATATACACACACACTAGAGGCCTGGTGCACAAAAATTTGTGCACTGGCGGGTGTCCCTCAGCCTGACCTGTGCCCTCTCACAGTCTGGGACCCCTCGGGAGATAACCACCTGCTGGCTTAGGCCCGCTCCCTGGGTCACAGATGGCAGGCCCGGATTGCGGCGGGCAGGCGGCGGATTGCACTGCCCCGCCCCGCCTGCAGTATGCAAATTTAATGGCCATCTTTGTTGGGTTAATTTGCATACTCTTCTGATTGGCTGATGGGCATGGCGAAGGTATGGTCAATTAGCATCTTTGTCTTTTATTAGTGTGTGTGTGTGTGTGTGTATGTGTGTGTGTATATATATATGCATAATAATTTAAGGATATGGTTCAGAAGAATGCCGTTTACTTCCCTGAGCATGGGGAGTAAGAGAACTATGGTGTGAAGGGCTCTCTCCTAGCTCCTGGCTGAATTAATAGGTCCCAACTGTTACAATTTATGCGGAAGACTTGGGAGAGGAAGAGGGAGAACAATAAATTAGAAGCAAAAGTTACAAAGATTTTACAGATCAAGTCCTAGCCTAGAAGCAGAAAAGGTTTTTGTTCTGTGTCTATGTTGTTGTTTTTTCTTAACTGATCAGAAACTGATGAGAACATATAAAACTAAGCATTAATCACAATTTCTAAGACACACCTTAGAACTGCCAATCACTGTATAGAAAACCAATTTCAGAGCTTGATTCATTCCTTCTGTGTTTTTAATTCATAGGTGTGTTTTTGTTTTTCTTTAATTGTGATATCAAGTCTGTGCTTATTGACTGAGGATTAGAAAGATAAAACATTACACCTGAGAAAATAAACAAAAATCACAGGTCTGCCTATGTTAGCTATGTCTTCAAATATTCACATAGGCATGGCCTCATGAAGGCACACAGTTTTGGATACACCTTTCAGAGAAGTGCCGAATTACTGAGAGAAAGCAGAGTGATTCTGGGCAACAGAGACAACCCTCAGAGGGACCAGGGTTACTGACTGACCTGGTTAGCACTGCCTCCGACTCTAATGAAACTATTTAGGAAGCAGTATCAGCTCGGTGAACCTGAAATCCAACATGGGGACTCAGAGGTCTTCATGGTGGATTTACCTATACATCTTCATGATTTGGGCTCAAAGAATCAGGTCCATTAATTTAGGTGCTTTCAAAGAGACACAACACAGCCAAGCCCGGCCAATGTGGCTCAGTGGTTGAGCGTCAACCTACACACCAGGAGGTCACTGTTTGATTCCTGGTCCGAGCACATGCCCGGGCTTGTGGGCTTGATCCCCAGTAGGGGGTGTGCAGGAGGCAGCTGATCAATGATTCTCTCTCATCACTGATGTTTTTCTCTCTCTCTCCCTTCCTCTCTGAAATCAATAAAAATATATTAATAAGTAAATAAATAAATAGACAGCCGATATTTCCTTAGATTCTCTCTTTCTTCCCCCTTCCTGTGCCTCTAAAGGTGACCAGTCCCCCTCACCTGACTCTGCTGATGAAGATGCAGGTTCTAGAGATATGCTGATAAGATGAAAGAAGAATTGCCCTCCATCTAGCCTGTCTGCTTGGGGGCCGTGCTGGGGCTCATTACTGATGATTTAATGAACTCTCAGCTGGAATTCTATTTCTCTCCGTTCTGATGTCTTGGAAGCCATCTCACAATTACACCCAAGTACTTCCAAGTGACAGTAGATTAGACAATATTACACATTTTTTAAAAGTAGATTGGCAAAATATTCGTACCCTCCTTTTTCCCCCCTTGGTTAACATTAAGTCAGGTTTATTATTTTAAAATGATCTATTCGGAATTGTGCATAATCCCTCAACAGCCTTAGTTTCTATCTGTAGACAGAAGTAAAAAGGATGGCCTAAAGTCCTTATTCCACCTTCTTCTTAGCAAGTACACAGCATAGCTGGTTGTGTACGATTTAGAAACTCCTGATGAAGAAGCTAATTAAGAACAACGTTTATAGGGAAGAATTATGGCTCCAAGAAGACACCAGAGATTTAAAGAAAGGCCACACTGTAGCACATTTAATGCCATAAGCTCTCAATGGGCTTTCTTAATTGTAATTATCTCTTCTTCAGCTGTTATACTATTTGGGAATCATCATAGTTTAAAAATATTCTTTTCTGATGGTAACCAAAGAAAACCAACTGGTGTCCACAATGAGAAGAGTGAGACTTCTAGTTAGTGACGGCTCATTCTTGCACGTTCAGGATCCGTAAGCTGGACGCCTCGATTAGCCAGCCGTCACCAGAGAACTCGTTGGCTTCGAGTCAGTGTCTCCAACAGTTTTTTATGTGGAAGTACGGATATTTGCATTTGTCACGTTTCCTACCTTCTCCACAAAATTCACTTTGCGTGTTTTCATTGCTGTTTACTAGTTTTCTTCATCTTAATCTTTTTACCCATAAAATAGAGTTAATAATATCCACCTCAAGGATCATCTTAAGAGTTAATCATAGAAATTACATTAAAATTGAGCAGAAAATGGGCCATCAGAAAAGATAAAGAAAATGAGCTCCCTTGAAGCAGAGATGGAGGGGTCAACCCTTCATTCCTGAAATTAAAATCCAGCTAAAAGCTGAACTCATCTCTCTTTCTCCGTTTAATTTTAGCACAGACTCTGGAACCGTGCAGTCATTCCGTGTTTACTTAATTCATTCTGCGGCCACTGACAGGCGTTGGGCACACTATGGGAAAAGGGCTTTAGTACCTCAGGGTCTTTACGACACACAGTGGTGGCTTTCACATGCTGACTATTAAGATACATTCAAAAATACGTTTTTCATATTATGCAGCATGCGTGTGTGAGCGCACACACCCAAAACCAACACACACGACTGAAAAACACCCTTCACAAACAGCTCCGACCCCAGCCTGTGTCACACACTTTGACTTTTTTTTTATCCTTTTGTGCTCATTTTTGTAAAATAAAATAAAAAAAAGAAATGGTGGCTGCAGTTCATTACACTGACTGCAATACCAACCCCGGCGAACATCCGGGCCTGCGAAAAGCCGTTTTCCGCCGGATGTTCTCACTCTATTTCTGAGCACGGACACGATCGGACTCTGCTGGGGCTGTCACTGCAATAAAAGTACCAAATTTCAGAGTCTTAAAAAAAAATCCCAATTGTCTCCAAACAACAGAATCTATTTTGAATAAGACACAGAGTTTCCTCTCACTTACCTTTTTTCCTCTTGGAAAAAATGAAATCTCGCCGGGGCACAGAGCGAAAACCCTTTAGGTCCCATCATGATTTATACACTATGGGATCATTTCTTTAGCCTCAGTTACAAAACAAAAAGAAGAAGAAGAAGAACCTAAAAGTGATCAACCTTTCAGCAGCAGCGACACACAATATTAAAGTCAGAATACGTGAGAGCACACCCCTGTTGAGGCCGTGGATTTGTTAAGCTAAACTAATAAATCCTATGTAATAACAGAGTCCTTGTTCTCTTAAACTAACGCGGAAGGACGGTGATTATAAACATGAGAGATCTACAATGTGGTCTTTCCAACTACTGAAAGACACAACAGTCCATTCTCATTACGTGATCTGCCTACCCAACACGCCAGCGCTAAGCTCAAATAGCAAAGCCTTTGCTGTTATTGAGCGCGTCACCGATCTCTCTCAATAAGAAACTTGTGTGTCAATACCAAGGTGGATGCAGAGCTATGGCGGAGACCTTCCCTTCTGCTCTACTTACCTACCAGCCCCTCTTCCTATAGTAACAGGAGTTTAATGGGGGCTGCGTCCACTCAGCTAGAGGCTGCATTTCCCAACACCCTTGGCTGTGAGGCATGTTTAAGGGACCAGGTTGTAGACAGTGAGATAAAAACGGAAGTAACCTATGCAATGTCTGGGTAAGGAACTTAAAAAGAAAGGGGCTTGCTCCCCTATGTCCCATTCTGTTAGCAGCAATGTGGCCAAAGTGACCGCTTACGGGCCAAAATTAAAAATCAGGCACTGCCCGGCTGGCGGGGCTCAGTGGTTGAGCATCGACCTATGAACCAGGAGGTCACAGTTCGATTCCCGCTCAAGAGCACATGCTTGGGTTGGGGGCAGGTGTGCAAGAGGCAGCTAACCCATGATTCTCTCTCATCAATGTTTCTGTCTCTCTCTCCCTCTCTCTCTCTGAAAGCAATAAAAATATATATATTTTTTAAAAATCAGGCACTGAGGATGGTTCACAGGGTTAGATGACAGAGAACTAAATGTGTATTTTGTTTAGCCACTTCCTTAACGTGGCCACACCTGTGTCCTAAATAACACACAATTCCCTTTGCAAAGCGGACGTCTCGAAAGGAGTGGGGAAAGGGAGAGGAAGCAGTGCGTGAGGGTCATCACAGCAGAAGCAAGATTGACGTGCAAGGGCAGGAAGGACGTGAGGCTGTCCAAGGGGGGAGGGGGAGGGCAGTGGCGTGGTCACAGAAAGGTCATGCGCTCCCACCTCTGCCGTGACGCGTGTCACAGAAACAATCCTGGCGGAGGCGGCGCCCTGTCTTCTACACACAGACGCTTTCTCTTTTTTTGACGAGATGGGACTTGCTTGTATATATCCACATCAAATACTGAACTAGAACGTAAGTGCATTCTACTCATCACTACACCAAATGTCAAAAGAGTCAGCTCCCAGCAGGAAAACGAGCAGCGGCATCAATGGGAAAGGTCTCCGCATGCTCAGCGCTGCGTTCGCCCCACGGTGCCCAGTCAAATGGAGCATCGTGCTCGGATGTCACATGATCAAATAACATATGTAAGCGGACGGTATGCGATGAAATGAAAGGGGGGAAAACGGAACCACTATTGATTCTTACAGGTAGAAGATAACGCTACGGCCGAAACTCTCAGAGCGACAAACCGTCTCATGATCCCAAACGTGCGCTGGAATTTGCTTCCTGCACCGCTGAGGCGGAGCTATTTCAGCACGCTGGGTATTTACTGGGCTCCCGTCTCTTCGGTACAGAGATGCTTTGAAGATAACGTCCATAGAGATACACAAAACTGCCCTGCCCCGCACAACCCCGCTAATGGAAAACATATCGCCAACACAGGACCGCGGGAGGAACCACAACGGTGGGTTTCCAACTGCTGGAAAACATCACCCGCATTTCAGACCTCCTGCCTGGCGAACTTCTCCATTTATTACTAACCGAGCATTTCTGAACGGGTGCTTGTGGGGAGTAACAGCAATTACTGGTCTCATGCTGCAGGTCTCAGTAGAATATACCTGATGGATACTTGTCTTATTTACGTGAAATCCTCCACTCAACCGTCAGGTTGAAAAGTAAAACCACAGTCACTCTAGAGCAGTGGTTCTCAACCTTCTGGCCCTTTAAATACAGTTCCTCCTGTTGTGACCCAACCATAAAATTGTTTTCGTTGCTACTTCATAACTGTCATGTTGCTACTGTCATGAATCATCATGTAAAGATCTGATATGCAGGATGGTCTTAGGCGACCCCTGTGAAAGGGTCGTTCGACCGCCAAAGGGGTCGCGACCCACAGGTTGAGAACCGCTGCGCTAAAGCCTCCAAACAGGGAACGCGGGGACAGTGAAGACCTCGCCTCCTCCAGCTCCTGATCTCCGGGATGGCTACTGCCTTTACATACAGGTTAACACAGAGGAACAGTGAGGACAAGGGCACGCGAGCTTCTGAAAGGAGGCTCCTTGCAGACACTCGGAGGCTAGAAATTAGGGCAAACTTATTTTGTCTCTAATTTTTCATCAAAACTAAGAGAGGGACAGAAATGGCCCTAGACTTGGGAGCAATGATCTAGAAAGAGAGGGCCTGGCATCCCGATAAGGAAATTGAGTAGGCGGCTGAGGAGCACTGCCGATGACCTCATTCTGGAAAGACCAGGGCAGTGGTTCTCAACCTTGGCTGCACATTAGAATCACCTGGGAATCTTTTTAAAATCCTGATTTCTGGGCCGCATCCTCCCGAAATTCTGTTTTCTTTGTGATGGGGTGGGGCCACAACATGAGTAACAAAGAAACAGAATTTCCGGAGGATGGGGCCCAGAAATCAGGATTTTAAAAAGATTCCCAGGTGATTCTAATGTGCCGTCAAGGTGGAGAACCACTGGGCTAGGGCAATGGACAGGCCCCGACCCCACAACGGGCCCAGCGTGTGATCAGCTCAGAGAAGGAACAGCTGTCGCCTCCACGTAGCTCTGTCAGGCAGAGGCTGATGTTCGCGTGCGTGGACGGAGGAAGAGACAGACAAACCAAAGGACACCAGGACGGGCCTCGTCCGTGTGTGGGCCACTAACTGCCCACAGCCCAGTCCACGAGAGGATGACGGCAAAGGCCACGAGACGAAGGCTAAATTGAACCAACTGTTCTCTCTGGCCCCTCAGGAAACAATCAGCGGACAGAGATCCATGTTAGAAAACTCGACCTCCCTGGGATGTGTCGGCAAAAGGTGGGACCGTCAGACCCGTGAACCACCTTAACGGCACTATGGTTACACATCTGTAAAAGTCAGCCAGATACGGACAATCTTTAGGAACTCTTAAAAATAAATAAGTAAGTAAATAAATAAGTAAATAAATAAATAAATAAGGAAGAGGGCAGGAAGACAAGCCAATTCCATCCTTTATTATCACTTCCTCCCGTCTGTCTGATCATAGAGCGCGAGCTAGAGCATGTCCACTGCTCTCAGCCAAATGCTGAGTTGCCATGGCCGGCCCAGGACATGTTTTAGTTCCTGCAGATGCCGGCTGGTGACGATGGCCGGGGAGAGAACGGGAAGGCAGACGTGGCCTCGCCAACGTCCATCCCCAACAAAGCGGAGACAGCACCTTTGTTATAAACAATCTCCACTCATTTCCGTCTGCTCTTCTCTGAACAGACGCAACTTTGACCATGGGCATGTCTGAAGGCAGTTGTTCTGGATGCTGTCAGGAAACATTTAAAAATACGATAAAGAACAATATTGAAAAGTAAGCTACTCACCGATGCCAATGAAAGCCGCCTGGTACCCCTCTGCTTTCAGAGTGCTGAGAGTCATGTCATTCACGGAGAGGCTCCTGCCACAAACTATCTGTAAGAAACGAGATGTGAATAATGACACTTGGAATTTTGATTCATGAAATACTTTAAAAATTTATTTTCATTGATTTCAGAGAGGAAGGGAGAGGGAGAGAGAGAGAGAAACATCAATGGTGAGAGAGAATCATGGATCCCCTGCCTCTTGCACGCCCCACACTGGGGATCAAGCCCGCAACCTGGGCCTGTACCCTAACCGGGAATCAAAACGGTGACCTCCTGGTTCCTAGGCCGACTCTCAACCACTGGGCCACACCGGACGGGCTGATTAATAAAATCTTGATCTTCAACATCAAAAAGAACAAGAACTGGAGATTATATATATATGTATTTCCAAATGTATGGAAATATGTTTGTCTGTTAGAAGTAGAACACTAACACGTTTTACTTAAGGGCTAACTGCATTTCTTTTGCCTTTTAATAAAAGTAGCAAAGATAAAAGCGAGTGTATGTAAAGCCAAGTGGGTAAACTTTCATAGCTTAATTAATATGTTCAAAGCACTACGTGGGGGCACTTTCAATGATAAAATGACAAACGAGACAGCTTCTGCCTCAGTGTGTAGTTAAGATCCGTGCAGAAGATGCACATAAACAAACACAACATAAACCAGTGGGACCAGCCCAGGTCCACAGGCGCTGGGAGGATGGAGAGATTCCTTCTGGCGAAGGTCAGAGAGACGAGAATTAAGAGGCGGTGGGACTTCAATGGGACCTTTGTGGAGAAGGGCTGGAAGCTCGACAGGGAGCGTTGTGCAGGGAGGATGAGGAAAGGCAGGAGGCAGAGGGGCATCACCCCTATTAAAAGCCACAATACTTTGCTCAGTTCCCAGGCAGGAGCCAATTTTCAGAACTGGAACCTGCCGACGGCAGAGGCGGCCGGGTCCAAGGGAAAGGACCCTGCCCGTACCCACCGCAGTGACTGCCCCCGCCCTGCTCCACGGGGAGCTGTGGCCGCTCGCCAAGGTGACTGTTTCAAGGACCTCAGACACAGACTTATCATTGACACCTGAAGACAGACGGGACCTGCAGGGACCAGGCAGGAAATGGAGCCTGGCTAACATCTCTAGCTCCATGAGATCACAGATCCAGTGTGAGCCTCTTCCCCAGGCCTCAACTGTAACATCCAAACGTTGTACTTGTCCGGGGAAGTCACCCCCACATGAAGGCAGGAGGGCGGCGGGAAGAGATTAACCAAAGGACTTACATTCATATACGCATAACCCATGGGCACATGCGGCAGTGCGTTGGAATGGAACTCTACATAGCAGACACTGCCCTGGCCGGTCTGGCTCAGTGGATAGAACGTCAGCCCGCAGACCAAAAGGTCCCGGGTTCAATTCCGGTCAAGGGCACATACCTCAGTTGCAGGCTCCTCCCCAGCCTGGGCCATGGTTGGGGCATGTGCAGGAGGCAACCAATCAATGTGTTTCTTTCACATCGATGTTTCTGTCTTTCCCTCTCTCTTCCACTCTTCCTAAAAATTAATGGAAAAATATCCTCAGGTGAGGATTAACCAAAAAAATAAAATAAAATGGCAGACATAAAAATCATTGCTGGGCTGCTACTCTGAAATCCTAGCATTAGCGGTTAAACAGATACTACGTCAGGAAAATCCCCCGGTGGGCACGCTGATCACGGTCTTGTTCTGTGAGTCCCTGCACTCTTCTATTCGTAATGTTCTGCCATCGTGATACTCATAGATGTGGATTATAGACTAGAGTAGAGCTTCCTCAGATGGCTTTAGGGACATGTGACTGGGCAAACACCTGAGCCAAATTCAGAATAAAATTCCTTCCACTTCATTGTCGGCATAAGAGTTATTGCTAATCCAATATACGGGCTGCAGAGAATAAGGCCTGAGGCAAAGCTCCGTCTACTCTCCACTTTGGACTTGAGGACAACTTCCTTTATCGTCCATGAAAGGCATTCACATCGAGAATAATATTATAGGGGGTGGGAGAGATGAGCCTGGGCGCTCGGATGCGTATGTGCATAGCCCCTGGACACCGACAATAGTGGGGTGAAGGCTGGGGAGAGGTGGGTGGGGGGTGGCGGGGGTCAATGGGGAAAAAGGGGGGCATCTGTAATACTTTCAACAATGAAGATACATTTTTTGAAAAGAGTAATATTTATCACGTAGGATGAAGGTTTACAACTGCTTTTGGAGGGGAATTCTGTGTGTAAATGGGCTGTGATGCCCCATAAACACACAGGAAACAAGTGCACAGGTTCTCCACACGCCTCTGGTAGGAGGTCTGGCTAAAGAGATAAAGTATTTCCAGAATCTCTGAGACAGGAGACCAGCCGGAAGAGTTTTTAAAATATTTAGCTGTCTTTAGAAACACCAATTATTTTGTCAACGATTGCTGCGCGTTCCTCTCCTTCCCGTGCGGATATTGATAAGACGCTATGAGTTCCCAATAGCATCCTATTGTAATGGAAATGCTTGCTTCCGGCAACGGTAATGGAAAACAAGACAACGAAGAGAGCTCATCCAGAAAGAGACCTGGTAGGTATTTCTACTCAAATCATGCAGCAGAGGAAGCGCCTCGCAATGACAAATTAAGTTAAATCAAAACAGAACGCTCTCACCCTATTCTGAGAAATGGCCACTATACATGTTTTACACGTATTTCGAAAAATGCAAGAGCTTTATGCAGATTTACATTTTTAGCTTTAAAATTTAAAGCCATTAGAAATATTATAAACACTATGAGACAAAAAAATATGTGCCCATCCCACCCATTCGGAATTGCAAGACCAACAAAAGAGCATTTAGTCTAAAAGATGAGTAACATCGTCTGGCACAAATATCACAAGAGACTTTATTAAGTCCACCTGAAATTAAAAGTGATTTGCCATGTCTTACATTAAATTTGTTATGATAAAGTCAAGAGATGTCGTGTCTTTATTAAGTCCACCTGAAATTAAAAATGATTTGCCGTGTCTTACATTAAATTTGTTATGATAAAGTCAAGAGATGTTATAAAAATATAACAGCTAAGAGGCTAATTCTTCTCCAGAAAAAAAAGTAGTTTTATTTTATTAGAAATGGTCTTTTGATGAGAAATCACTTGAGAGTGTACTTGATAAATTAGAAATTGCATATCTTGCTGATCATGTAAAGTAAAAAAAAAAATAAAAATCTGAATGTTATCGTAAGAATGCAGAAGCAAGGAAAAATATTACCCTAAACAACTCTGTGTTAAAGGGGAAAACAAAACCACAGTCGCTCAAGGAAGAGAATCATAACAGTAAGAGGAACACACGGATGCCCAGAAGGGTCTCCTCGGAGAGAAATGAATAATTTGAAATGGTTTTGTTATTCAACCTAGAAAAACTAAAAAGTACAGAACTCAAGGCTAAGAAAGGAAGAGGAGTTCCTAAAGCTCCATTGTAAGCCGATAGTGTGTTAACTTTCTGACCATCTCTAAAGGAACACCACAATATTTATTCCACAAAACAATGGGAAAGACAAAGCTGTTCCCCACGGACCTCCTGCTCCTGTTGAGAAGGCATGATCCCATGGGCACGCCTGGCGTGATGCAGAGAATAAATAAAACGAGCCTCGGTAAGAAAGGGTGTTCCGTCTTGTGAAATACGAATGTTTGAGAGCATGGAAGTTGCATGAAAAACAGAAAGCAGATAAACAAAACAAGAGCGCGATGAAAGAAGCCAGACCCTTCCATCCTCCACACTGAACCCCTAAAGCCATGTAGGGATCTGAGCCGCACAGACAATTAATCACGTGCGGGCGTGCCAGATGAGCGCTATCGATCGCCCCTTTCCAGGCTGGTGGCCTTCAGACAGGCAGACAGACAAATGCCCTGAGCAAGGAGAGATCCTGCTGCTGCTGCCGGAGCCGCTGTTAATTGTTCTGCCCACGATGTGTGGCATTTCGCTGCTCAGCGCAGCTGTGAGCCCACGCCTCCCTCTCTGAACAACAGCCAGGTGTTGTCTTTCATTTACCTTCACACCGAGGTCCTTCATCAGCTCAACCTCGAAGTTCACGACGTCATAGGGCAGCCGGAACTGAGGGATCTCAGAAGTGCTGGACGAGAAAGAGAAAAGAAAAAGGAGCACCTGTTAAAAATCATCAATCTTAAAAATGCAACCTGTCTTCCTGATCAATATTAAGGGATTAACTGTCTCTTTGAAGGGTGTTTGCATTTCACAGAACATGAGACCAGTGGGGGCATCCACATTTTTATATACAGAATAAAATATTATAGGGACTACAGTCTACATTTTTATACACAGGGTAAAATATTAAAATATTATAGGGACTATAAGAGAAAGAGTAGAAAGTGATGTGGAAAATAAATAAATGTAAACTACGGAAAACAAATAATAAATAGACAATTGGTAAAAAGCATTTCCAAAGCTATTAAGATTATGGTCTACTAATCTATAGATATAAAAGCCTAATATGCAAATTATCCCCACAGGAGTCCAACTGGGAGACATATCACTTGCTATGACGTGTGCTGACCACCACGGGGCAGTGCAGAAGGAAGGCCCCAGCCGGCAGCCAGGAGGCCCCGATTGGCCCTGATAGCCGGCCAGGCCTAGGGACCCTACCTGTGCCCAAATTTCATGCACCGGGCCTCTAGTAATTATATAAGAAATTCCTAAGAAAATGCAATGTTAAATACCAATAATTAGTTGAAAGTATAGGTCATGTTTAATATACATACATATATGTATATTCATATATATTCTATAAAGATTCCTCTAGCTCAGCTGTTTTCAACACATGTGCTGCAAGCATGTTTAAAACATGTGATGCCTGACTATTTAGTTGGGGCACTGGCCTCTTTTCCCTTAAATTGCCAAATAAAAAAATGACCAACAGCCAATACAACAGCTGTCTGGTATGAATGAATGAAAATTTTACCTTTTGGGGGGGGTCAGGTTGGCAAAAAATGTATTTTTTGTTGTGCCACAGAATTGTAGAAATTAGTTTATGTGTGCTCTGAGCTGAAAGAGGTTGCAAATCGCTGTTTGAGCTTGTTCGTGTTCAAATCTGTGACTCTGTACTACTGTGCCGTTTAGGACATGGCAGGATTAGTTCCATGTGACCTAGAGAACATTTTTGAGGTAAACCCATCTTCTTCTCTGAAAGCAATAAGCATCCCCGAAGGACACAGTCATAAATAAGGAATGTCAGTACTGGCTTACTGTCCGCCCTTAAACCTCCCCACAAAAACAACCACCACAAAAAAACTATTTATAAAATATAATCATTCTATACTGTGATAATTTAGGGAATGAAAAGCTAAGCAAAATTAACTTTTCAGTGTTTTACAATAATGAACAGGCTATATGTGTCCACGGATATTTTATTTATTTATTCATTTAGGTTGTCATTTAACAAGCATGTACAGAGCACCGGGCGCAGTGTTAGTGACTGGGATTTGATGGTGAATTTTACCAAATTCCCACTTTTAAAAAGCTCTCGTGCTGGTGGGGAAAGTTCCAGAAACAGATAACTACAAAAGGATGTAGTCTATGTCATGAGAGAGCTACGTCCAGGCCTGATAGAGATTCAAGTGTGAGGTGAATAAGCAATTGCTGAAGATGAAGCCCCTGGGTTGCCCAAAGCCGTCTTCTGAGGCGCACACACAGCCTTTTTCTTAGGCTTATGAACTTGACTATTCAATCAATTTCTCTACGTCAAACAATCAGCAAGGCAAGGCACCGTGCTCCGAGTGACAGAAAATCCACAGAATTAACAGTGTGAAATCAAGGCCTTCACTAACGGTGCCGTCTGACCAGTTAGGATGCAAGACTCCAGTGAGAAGGGCTTTGGGTCTCAGTCAGGGATAAGAATCTCAAGCTGACCTGGGAACGCGGGCCACCTGGGCCCTCGAATGCCCTCACAATGCTCTGGATAACTATCAGAACATTCCACCCCCAGATCCCTGGTTGAAATAGGGTTATCTTCAGGTGAAGGCAGGTGAGAAGAAGCAGACACATTCTGAAAAGCTCCTGCCCCCTCTTCTCTGCCTAGAAGCAGGACATACATTCGCACAGGTGCGTCTCCCTTTCTGAGCCAGAAGGGCAGAAGTCTGAATCACCGAGAGACAAGTCTGGGCATGGATGTGCACAGAGGGCACCTAGGGCAGTGATGGCGAACCTACGACACGCGTGTCAGAGGTGACACGCGAACTCATTTTTTTGGTTGATTTTTCTTTGTTAAATGGCATTTAAATATAGAAAATAAATATCAAAAATATAAATCTTTCTTTTTCTATGGTTGCAAATATCAAAAAATTTCTATATGTGACACGGCACCAGAGTTAAGTTAGGGTTTTTCAAAATGCTGACAGGCCGAGCTCCAAAGGTTCGCCATCCCTGGCCGAGAGAGATCTACACCACAAACCTCAACGACCCTGGGCTCCCAGGAGCTTCCCTCTTCCAGCCACTTTCTCACAGGATGCCGCCCCCAAAACACCCTTCCGTCTGGTCTGGTCCCTTCTTCACTGACTCACTGTTTTTTGTAAACAAGCTACACAAGCCTCAGGTTCTGACACCCCTCCTTCCTATGAGGGACTCGCCCCTGAGTTCTCCCACCTGCATGCCCGATACAGGTGTCGATAAACTCAGTTCACTTCACAGGCCCAGCCACGGAACCTAAGAGGCTAGAGGGTACTTGTTCCTCCCTGTGTCTTCAAGGGCTAAGCAAAAGGGTTCTCAAACACTGTGGATTGCACGTGGACACCAACAGGTAGCCTGTCTTATTTTGTTGTTGTTGTTAATCCTCACCCAATGATATTTTTCCATTGATTTTTAGAGAGAATGGAAGGGAGGAGGAGAGACACAGAGAGAGAAACATCAATGTGAGAGACACACACTGATTGGTTGCCTCCCGCAGGTGCCCTGACCCAGGGCCAGGGGTCAAGCCTGCAACCGAGACATGTGCCCTTGACTGGAATTGAACCTGGGCCCCCTCAGCCTGATAGATGATTTTTCATCACAATATTTTAGTTTGTTTTAAAACTATATATTTGTGTCTAGAGCTTTAAAATATAAAAATATATTTTGGAGATTTGAGGCAATAATGTTGAAAATGGCCAAATTGCATGATGGTTAGGATTATTTGCTATTGGGTATTTTTCTACTCTTATGGGCACCCTGCAGTTTAGAATGATGGACTGTCATCGATTTGAGTCTGAACAACTTAAAAATGTGCACTTTTCTAAGTATGTTTTGTGATAGTAGTCGTATAAAGTAATGACACTATCATTTGCGGGGCCCGAGATGATGCTCTATCCACTGAGCCAAACCAGTGAGGGCCAGATACCCTGTCTTGAAAGGCATGGAGCGATATGGAAATGAGTGGAAATTGCAGTCTGAGGAAGATCCGGGACAGCTAAGCAAAAACAAAGAGTTCCAGCCAAATAAAGCAGCCACGGCCGGCAAGGTGAGGCTCCACGCACAGGCAGGTACACTGTGAGGGTGACACAGCCTCACCAGGGATTTGTATGGGATCTCGGTAGAAGTATCTATCTACTACTAGTATATAAAAGCCTAATATGCTAATTGTCCCTGCAGGAGTTCAACTGGGAGACCAATTGCTTGCTATGACATGCGCTGACCACCAGAGGGCGGCGTGGAACAAAGGAAGGCCCCAATAGGCCCTGATCATCAGGCAGTCCTAGGGACCCTACCTGTGCATGAATTCATGCACCGGGTCTCTAGTTTGGTATAAAAGGAAAAAAACGGTTCTGCACGAAGAAAGCAGACGACAAGGAAGGAGGACATACCCACTGAGTGGGAGGAAACCTGAGCAAGCAGAAAGTATAATTCTTTCTTTAAAAAATATTTTAATTGATTTCAGAGAGGAAGAGAGAGGGACAGAGATAGAAATATCAATGGTGAGAGAGAAACACTGATCGGCTGCCTCCTGCACGCCCCACACTGGGAATCAAGCCCGCAGCCCGGGCCTGTGCCCTGAACGGAAATCGAACCGTGACCTCCTGGTTCCTAGGTCGATGCTCAACCACTGAGCCACGCCGGCCGGGCACAAAGTATAATTCTGAGAACTGAAGGAGGCATGCAAGCAAGTTAGATGCTGGCCCCTCCCAGGGTCCACAGCTCGGCAGCCAGCACTGAGCACAGGGCTCAGCACGTGCATGAAACGAATCAATGTGTGAGGATCGCCCTGCCCGCGTCTCCTGGGTCAGTAAGCGGAAGGGGAGGTACTACAAGGAGGTGGTTGGATCTGGCACTGACCACACAGGCATTCACTTTTATGAGTAAAAGACAACACCAGGGAGTGCACACAGGCATGGACCCTGAGAGCCTGCTGACGCCACCTGTATCTTTGTCATGACAACATCAAGTCCTCGGCCCTTTTGTAAGTCCCATGAAAACACACATCCTGGGGAGAAAGGGGAAGAGAAGCCGCAGTTGGAGGAAAGCCGCTCTGCTGACAGGGTGCGCATTGGCTGCGGCATCACAGACAGGCAGCTGGTTGTGTTCAATCCCGTGGGGGTTGGGCCCTGGGTCTCCTTCACCAGCTCGAGTGATTTCCTACAAGGTAGTTGGGATCTCAATTTGCCGGGGAGAAAAGCATCTATTTGGATGAAAAGGAAAAGGAAAGATAAAACCTGACATCCCCTCTTTAAGCAATTGATTTCAAATACGAAGCTAATCGAATCTTTTTTAGCCACTTTGAAGGGGCGAGAGGATGAAAGACATCTGTAAGTGAGAAAATAAATGGAGGGGAACGTGTGGGCTGTCACGGGGCTGACTTCCAGCATCGGCGGCGATAATCCCGTAAGAGTGACCACCCTCGGAGGGTCCAAAGGAGAGCCACTCAGCGCTTCACACTGTCCCCAGCTCCCGGGAAGATTTTTAAAAATAACATGTTTGGTCATGAATCCAGGAAAATCTGTCCCACTTGACAATGTTCAGCAAATCTATGAAAACACAAGTTTAGTGTCGACTTCTATGATGTTCTAGACCTGTCTCTCCTGCATTTGAGCTGAGAGAGAGAGAGAGAGAGAGAGAGAGAGAGAGATATGCTAACACCCATGATAATCTACCAGAATTGTCAACACAGAATAATTCACAAACTGGGCCTGTTCCATTTTAGGCTGTGCAAATGCAATTAAGGGCAAAAAGATTTTCCTAGTCTACTAGAGTATACAACACGTACGTTCATATTTTTTTAATTAGCTCATGTATTCATTGATGTGTATAATTGAAAAAAAGTACAATGCTTACATATCTGGCTAATACACTATGTTTCTCCTAATTAATAAAGCTGCAGTAAAATGCCATTATAAAAGATAGTCTAATGCATTCTGGCAAAATAATATATTGGGTATTTTACTTTCCAGGATATAAAGAAGTCTGTAAAATATGTGTAATCCCTTAAAACTCATAGTGGCGAAACGTCTCTATACGAAAATAATTATTTCTTGGCAATCCAGTTATTTTTTCTTCGGCTCATGCTCCTTACCTACTTTTACTGGTCTTCCTATTATGTAATATTTTTGCCTGATGATTCAGTCAAATAGTTTTACATTAATGCAAGTTTATCTTTGTTTTGGCATATTATTATTTGAGCAATATTGAGATTTATACATTTGCTGACACGTATTTTTTTTGCTTTCATAAAACATAAAAAAACATAAGCACACATTGTAGCCATAGCTTGATTAAATTAATTCTTTGTGATTGTTAAATATGAAAAATATATTGTTTAAAAAAATAGTTCAGTAGCCATCAAAACTTAAGTGCTAAGTATAGCAACAGATATGCAAAACGGCTTTACATTACAATCCATGATTTTCTGAAGCAAGATGAGATATTTAGGGAAAATAACAAAAATATTATTAACTTACCGCCCAAATACTTTCTCACTTTTACACCAAATATTTTAAGCAATATTCACTTCCTACTTCTAATCAAGTTTTCTTCTTTATGATCATAAATGCAATCTCCCTTCACTCTAGAGCTCCGTGTATGTTAAATAACGGAAACTCCATCCAATTTCCAGGCTCGGCTCGAATATCTGAAAGCCACTGATACAAATGAACGTTTTCCATTTCCATGTATTCCTCTTCATGGAAATAAAAGACCACGTGACTGAATCTTGATAACACAATAATCATACCGGTTACTATCAAACACTATTTTTTATATTTATGGCATTTATGAGATCAACTGCGTGGATGTACATGAAAATGAGACATTTTTAGTAGACTCCAGCCTAATCAAATGCAAAACATAGGAGACTAAACTGAAAATATGTGAGCAGGACAATGTGTCCGCTACTCCACAAAACGAACCGCCCAAGGGTACATGGAGCTGGGCTTCCCCATCTCCAGTGTCTGTGAGTTCCAGACCTACCTCCACTAGAGGACAGACTCACAGGGATGATGTAAGTTTTCATATGACTGGTTCCTCTACCCATAACATATTTTACTGAGATTTCTCTTAAATTCACAGAATGAGACAGAGGAATGCTAAAGTAAATATTGCTTAAAGCCAACTGCAAATTCAAACTGAATAACAAAATCAAAATGTGAGCATTTGGAAAAAGCACATTTAAAATACCATCTGTGTGCCTGGAGTTTGATTATAATTATGAACCAACAATATTCATAACTGGTTTACCCCAGGATAGCTGATACTACGAATGCAGGCCTTACCTTAAACCACCAACGTATTCTTGTTTTTCAAATATAGTGATGTCAGAGTAGCCCAGTCGAGCCAAGAAGGAAGCACAACTTATACTTGCAGGGCCGGCACCAAGAAGAGCGATCTTTGCCGAATAGGCTTCAGGCATCTCTCTGGGGGAGGCAGAGACGGGTCCCTGATTTGGGGGATGTTCATTGCTTTGAACACCTACGAAGAAACCAATTACCATCATTACCGTTTTTAAACAAACAATCACATCCTCAAGCACTGTTTTAATGTTCCAAATGTATGTGTATCTTTATTTCTTTCATACTAGAGGCCTGGTGCAGGAATTCATGCAAGGCTGGGGTCCCTAGGCCTGGCCAGCGATCAGGGCCTTCTGGTTGGGGGGAGGGCCACAGGCAGGGAGGGACCACAGGAGGTTGGCTGGCTGCGGGGAGGGATGGGGCATGGGAGGTTGGCCGCCAGCTCCCAAGGAGGGAGCTGGCCCTCGGCCCCCCTGGGAAAAGAGAGGTCTGCCACCACCCACCCCCAGGTCCCTGTCCCAGCCCGGGGCCCGAAGGCCCTGGTGAGGTCGGGAGAGGAGGCAACGATCACCGGCCGGGCGCAGAAGGAATGGGTGCCGGACACTGGAGCCGCGTCAGTGCCCCCGCCACCACACGGTTCCCCAGCTCCCCTGCTCCTCCTTCCCTCTCAGAACGACTGATCGACCTGTCATTCCAATCGTCCGGTCGTTTGGTCGTAACAGCCGCTTAGGCTTTTATATATATATATGTTTTTATTGATTTCAGAGAGGAAAGGAGAGGGAGAGATAGAAACATCCATGATGAGAGAGACTCATTGATCGGCTGCCTCCTGCACGCCCCACACTGGGGATGGAGCCTGCAACTGGCATGTGCCCTGACTGGGAATCGGACCGTGACCTCCTGGTTCACAGGTCGACACTGAACCCCTGAGCCACACGGGCCGGGTGCATTTGTGTTTTTAATAGAAATAGGCAGTGCATTTTCTTAGAAGTTGTATTGGCCCAACGAGGTGACAAGTTGGGTCGGACGCCCCCCTGCCCCCGGCTGTGATGCCGAGCCCAGCAGAGAGAGGCCCGAGGCCTCTCCTCACTGCTGAATACTTCCATCCCATTTCTGGCCGCAAATGGCTTCTATCTCCCTTTTGACTTCAGCTATTAATTTTTATTGTGGACTTATTATATTTCTCTTATCATTACACCTGGGAGCCAAACAAGTGGTTTAAATCTTCACTCAGAGCACCATGCCTCTTACATGGGATTCATACTGATACAGTGCCATCACTTTATACGACTACTATTCATAAAACAGACTTAGAAACGTGCACATATTTTCAAGTTGCTCAGACTCAAATCGATGAGAGTCCATCATTCTAAACGGCAAGGTGCCCACAAGAGTAAAAAAAATGCCCAATAGCAAATAATCCTAACCATCAAGCAATCTGGGTCGATTTCAGCATTATTGCCTCAAACCTCCAAAACATATCCTCATGCTTTAAAGCTCTAGGTACACGAATGTAGTTTTAAAACAACCTAAAATATTGCGATGAAAATCAGCTAGCACTTCATTCCGTCCCACAGTTTGATTATCAGCCGTTGTGCCAGCACTGAGTATTTTTAATAGATTTCTACAGATTTTTTGGAGAAAAATGTCAGATATTTAGTGAAATCTATCAAGACATCACTCCTTTCTACTAATCATCGCACGAAGACCGAAAGGAGAGACACAAATCACACCTTCACAGAGATGACGGGCACCGATACCCCCGAGAGGAGCGTGTCACCAGGCACTAACGTATACCTTTCCTGATCATCTTTCTTTCTCCCAGAAACACTCTTCTTTTTGTGTAAAATCTCTCCATACTACTGTTTTAAATAGTAGCACGGAGAGATTTTATTCAGAGACAATGCAGATTTGGGGCAATTGGCAAGTGTGAGGTGACATTAATGGAACAACGATCCTATTTCTAAATGACCCGTGAAAGGCATTAGTGATAAATACTGGTTATCATTCATTATCATGGCGATGCGTCTTAGTTTCTGCTACATGAGCTGATAGATCTGATCGGTCAGTGGGTCAAACTGCTTCATAAACATGCTGGACTCTTTCCTGAAGGTGCCTGTGGCCGGGCCACCCCCAAGCCAGGCCCTGGCTTCCCGCCGTAAAGCAAAACCTCCGCTGCCAGCCTCAGCAGCGCTCCTGGCGCAGGCCCTTCCAAGACCCTGGATTTCGATTTTGCAGGAGTGCGTGCTTCTCTGTAATGTTTCATAAATGAAGCACGAAGTTCACCGTCTGGGGCCCCACAAAACCTGGCACCTGGCTGTATGTGCAACCAGCCTTCGACGGCCAGAAGGAAAAAGAGAACATGCATCCACCGAGAAACCGACTAAGGCCTCCGTGCTCATCTGACACAACCTGTTTCATTGCAGGCGCTTCCTCGCTCGGAGGCCGAGGCGCCTGGGGCTGTGTCTCCAGGTGGAATACCGGGCACCTGCAGCCAGAAGACCCGCTCACCCTGAGCTGGCGCAGGGGACTGTGACATTACCTGGGGCCAGTGAGTCTGGGACATCGCACAGATGGAGCACTGGCTGTGTGCTCCAGACCTGCCCTTAGGAGATGCCAGCTCGTGGGAGTTAACGAACTTCATGGGGCCTCCTGCTCCGTACACAGAAGATGGAGACGAGCGTGCTCACCTGCAGGTGATTCTGACTGAGGATCATCAAGTTCTATGTGCCTGCCACCCTCCAGGACAACAGGGCTGTGTTAACTGTGATTTTTTTTATCCTTAGTTTCTTCGTGTCCAAAATGGAAAAAAAACAACAAAAAAGCACACCCATCACCTCCTTGACGTGTCTGGAAGGGTGCCCTCCACACTAAAGGGAGACCTCACACAAACGCATGGCGCCCTACGCCGCTGTCATCTACCGCAGCTGCGCATCCCCTGCCCGATCCTTTTCTTCGCACGGACGTCTAATCACCTCCGACACCAAGTGACACAAATGGACGAAGGCGGGACCCTCACTCAGCACCACCGTGGCGGCAACATTTCAGTTGCTGGCTGGTATTATTGCGGAGGAGCTCCAACGTGCCTCAGGCCCCGCAGTTCAGCAGCAGCTCACAGCAACGCTGGGGCCTCGGCGATGCCCAATCAACGCTGGTTTCATTCACTGAACCCTACCCAGTGGGAGCTGAGGGCACTGGTGTGCACACCAGCCCGTCTGCCGGGATGGTCTGGTTTGCTTCCGCTGCCCTGGGTTCATGATTAGCAACGTCCTCTCCAAAGTGTCTGTGTGTTTGATCATTTTATTTACAGAGCAACCCAGAGGACAAACATACAGTAGGAGCCTATCCAAGCTCACATCTCGGTGTCCGCACAGCGTTTGTTTGTTCTTTGATAACTGGATTTCATTTGAGGACTGCACACGTGTGTGTTTTTCTTTGTCTCCACTTTTCTATGATGGACGGGAAGTATCACAAAAATACATTATCGGAAAGAGGACATGCAATCCTCTGCTATGTATTAGTATAGATTTTTCTATAATCTCCTCGCATATGCTTGTGCAAGGCTTTTCGTGACCTCCCTGTTCCAAAAAGGTAAGGTAGAAGTTTGGGGGTTTTCCCTAGTAAAATGGTCACAAAGGAACAAATAAGCATGCTCCTTCTTCACTCACAATTTGTCAACCTAATTATTGTAGCACCGAAGCAAACCATAAGTGCTGGTGTCCTTTAAGTAACTGTCAGAGGTTCTTCCATGTAGTCGCATGAGGCCTGGCTGTTTGAACTATAATACTGTATTTTTATTGTATTGTAAGGACTGATTAAATGAATGTGAACCGCGTTCACTTAATAAAATATAGAAATAAATGCACATGGTCTGCAAGGGTGTGTAAGTTGTGTACAATGCTGGGACACGGGGTGGGCCATGTCACGGGAGAAGTGGTATTGCAAACGCGCTGAGACATACAATTCATACAACACCTAAGGACTTCCCTTCTCAGTGAGCTCCTTGAGGGGGTCTGGGATTTCATGTGTCAGGCCCATGCTCAACTAAAAGTATAAAAACTAAACTAAAAGTGCAGTGTCAAGAAGTAATGCCATACAAAGAGCATATTTAATGGGTATTAAAATAATCTCATAGCCCGGCCGGTGTGCCTCAGTGGTTGAGCATCGACCTATGAACCGGGAGGTCAATGGTTGGATTCTCGGTCAGGGCACCTGCTTGGGTTGTGGGCTGGATCCCCAGTGTGGGGCACGCAGGAGGCAGCCAATCAGTGATCCTCTCTCATCATTGATGTTTCTCTCTCTCTCTTTCTCTCTCGCTCTCCCCCTTCCTCTCTGAAATCAATAAAAATATATTTAAAAAATCTCATAGAATGTTTATTGCAAAAAACAAATACCACTTTTAGATATCAAAATCTAATGTATTCCTAAAAGTGCCTAATTGATGCAGCAATTTTAATACCAATCCTCTGACCTTCATTAACTTTAACATTTCAAGTCAAATGTTAGAGCCCTGGAATTTTAATTTTAATTTTCCTACATTGCCTCCCTAACTCAATAACAGCAGCAGGAGAAAATGGATTCGGCATGCAGCTAATAATCTACTTAGAGTTATCCTTTCAAACTTCAGGAAAACAAGCAGACAGATCTATTCTCGTTTCATTCTCCTTTTGCAACAATTCATTAGTTACATGTGAGAGGCAATGAGAGTGGCGTTGGCCTGTTAAATGTGATAAATGCAGGATTCCTCACAAATTGAACGCAGTACCCCCGCACATGTTAACACAGAAACCTCAAGGGTTACACTTGAGAAGAGACATTTCAAAACCCCCACGTGATGGATGGAAAACCCAAACCACACTGTTAGTATGAGTGTTGTCAGTGCCAAATGGTCTTACGGAAGCCACACTGAGACCTCACTGAACGGGGCCAACCGCCTCCCCCAGAGGCGGGACCGCCCGTGGCCTGTGTGTCCCGAAGGCACACACGTGTGTCTGGAGCAAGGTCACGGCAGATGTGCAGCCAGCAAAGGACCGAGTAAAGTGACCACACACACAAACACACACACCCACACACCACACACACACACACACACACCACACACACACACACACCACACACACACACACACACACACCACACACACACACACACCCCACAAAAGGCAGCGGCCTCCGGACTCCCCTGCAGGCCGTCCTCTGTGCCACTCATACTTTCCCACCACAGTCCCTCCGTGTCGCACGCCCAGGTTCCAATGGGAAAGTGTAAGGTATGGGTTTCACCAAAAATGGCAGACTACAGAGTCGATATTTTAAAAATCACTTATTAAAAGTTACAGGAAAAACAATTTTGAAAATATCACCCTATTTTAGTCTGCTCTCCTAACCTTTACTTAATTTGGTTGAAAAAAGCAGATTGAGATTTCTGGAAAGGTCACCCATCAATCTGTTTTCTCAGACGACCAAGCAGGCAGCGTGTTTGCATCCTGCTCCGCTTCGGCTCGAGCGCTCACGTCCACAGTCTGGAAGAACAGCGGCGTTCTGCACATCATCCTCTTCCCGCTCACGGGCAGGACGTCAGCACCTTGTGTGTGTTCTGCTGATCGTCACAACACTGCTGACAGGTGGTACGTTAAAGCGAACCGCCCTTTGACTTAGAGAAGACAGAACTTTCTAGAATCACTTGCCCTAAGCGGTGAACTTCCAAGAACGGATGGAAAGCTCTCCCCCATCGTTTCCCTGGGAGATTTTTTTTTAACGGTTTCATAGACTGAGTTGAAGCCATAAGTACACAAAGTGTATTGAGATGAGATTGGAAAACACGTGCCTGTTCTAAATGCCACGGTTCACTTAACGGGCACCGAATGCCGTCCTGATCGGTGCTGTGTCTTAAATAAATAGACTCTGCTTCGGAAAGGGCTGGTGGGACTCCCGTTAAAACCAAGTGAGCCATCTCAGAGGAATGCCTCTCTCTCTCTCTCTCTCTCTCTCTCTCTCTCTCTCTCTCTCTCTCTCTCTCTCCCCCGGGTCACAGGAAACCTTACGATATTATTTTTGCTTTGGAATGCGATGTTAGCTCATATACAGATCGTGTGCCTTTGGCTTACTCCATCCTTGCAAGCTCCCCCTGGATTAATGAAGAGACGGTGGGTCCCCCAAGAAACCTGTGGGCGAATTCACGGGAATCTTCTCCACCAGCGAAGGGTGCTCTGGGGTTGTGGGGACCCTGCCTCGCATTGGTCAGGTACGCCCAGTGCCATGGTGCACTCGGCAAGAAAGGAAATTAAATCCCAGAATTTATTGCAACGACTCACAACCTCCAATTGTTTCTATTTTCTCATCCCCAGGAGCCCTTCCCGGGAATTGACCTGTCAGCAGGCAGGGGGGGAATAACCCTGATTTATCACCCAAAGCCAAGTGAGACTTAAGCTGGAGGGATATGGGGGGGGGGTCCTACAAGGAAAGAGGACGTTAGGTGGAAGTTGACAGAGCCGGAGAGGAAAGTCATTAATGGAAAATCCGGGGCTGACAGGCATTTACTTTGGCCTTTTAGCAAACTGGACCCCAAGGCTTACAAAATCTTCGTGGAGCCTCCGTAGCAGCTGATCCTTTACATGATACAGGGGAGCGGACCGGGCCGCTGACTCCCAAGTAACCCCAGAGAGCAGAGGGGACACCGGGGAGTCCACCTCATTGACACAGGGTTCCCGACAGAGGAAGCCACGGCCCCGCCTTCCACAGGAAACAGTGAAAAATGCTCTCGCTGTCTCCTCCTTCAAACCTGTAAGCTCACAAAACCTCACGCTGATGAAGAGTCCAGGGCGTTTGTGGAAATTCTCTGACCTCTGGCCGTGTTATCTCAAACTGTGAAGATTCAAGGGGGCCCACGACTAAACACTCCCATGTTCAGCTAATGAATACATTCTCCTTCCAGATCCTCTAATGTATGCGACTTTTAGTCAAAGTATTTTATTAACCTTCTGGGGCTGCAACTCATCTGACATATGGTTTTATGAAATTTCATGCTTTTTCTAGTCAAGTTGTGGGATAAAAATACTGTCGGGGGCACAACGCACAGCTTAGCTGTGTTATCACACTAACCGCTTCGGAGATCAACACGGCGCCGACGAGTGTAAAGCCACTTTCCCATTTCCACGCGGTAAGAGGGACAGAGCAATGAGCACCTCTTACCTCCGCAGCGAACTGCTGCAGCCCACCGATGTTAATGGGCCCCTCCTCGGTGGCATAGAGGTTGCAGCCGCCCACACACAGGTCGGAGGTGGGGCACACCATCCCACAGGTCAGGCCAAGCGGGTTGTCCGAGAAAATCATCTTGGCCGCTCCATAATAGTTCTGCCAAAACAAAATAAAATAAAATGTCATGACGTACCAGCCTACCTTCAACACTCAAATGAAGGCCTCTTCTATGAGGTAATTGGGTTGGAGATCAAGACATAAAAGATGCAAGGCTTTCAATAATACTGCTTCCCACCAGGACCCATCACGTAATAACCCGCAGAGGATGCAACATCGAGGAGTGTGCAGTATAGGGCATATGGATAAACCAGTGGTTCTCAACCTTCCTAATGCCGCGACCCTTTAATACAGTTCCTCATGTTGTGGTGACCTCCAATTTCATTGTTACACATTGAAAATAATGAAAGCATAGTGATTAATCACAAAAACAATATGTAATAATATGTGTTTTCCGATGGTCTTAGGCGACCCCTGTGAAAGGGTCGTTCGACCCCCAAAGGGGTCGAGACCCACAGGTTGAGAACCGCTGGGATAAATGAACAATTCATCAATTTTGGAAAACTAAACTTTAAAATGTAAGTGTTCTGTAATCATTTTCTTTACAAGGCATCTTGCTATAGCCTGCCCTAAGTTATTTTCATTTTTAATAGTGGTAAATGAGGTGTATACTGCTTGTACAAGCTTAAAACCTAAATCTTTTTTTAAAATATATTTTTATTGATTTCAGAGAGGAAGGGAGAGGGAGAGGGAGGAACATCAATGATGAGAGAGAATCATGGATCGGCTGCCTCCTGCACACCCCACACTGGGGATCGAGCTGGCAACCCAGGCCTGTGCCCTGACCAGGAATCGAACCCTGACTCCTGGTTCATATGGTCAACGCTCAACCACTGAGCCACGCTGGCTGGGCAAAACCTAAATCTTAAAATTTAAAAAAACAAAACAAAACAAAAAGAGTTGCACTGAATTAGAAGCAGCTGGGGCTCTTTCTCGTCATCCCCCCGACGTCTGCAGGGAAACTGTATGAAGAACTCTGTGCTCAGAGGCCTGGTTGGCAAGTTTGTAAGGAGGAAAATTCTGATAAACAGGGCGGGCTCCTTTTCTCAGAATTTTCCTACAAACTTTCCAACCAAGTCTCCTATGTTCCCCCACGTGGCTCAAATCAACTTTTGTAAAAATTCAAAAAAAAAAAAAAAAAAAGAACTCCGTGCTGATTGCCAGCCTCTCTCACAGACTGTTACCCAAAGGTGCAGAGGACGCTCAGGACACATCCTCCTGGGCCACCTGACGAGCTCCCCTCCCCCACGCCCTCCCACACACCTGGCTACGACCCAGCAGCTCCGAAGCCCACGCACGGTACCCAGAGGCTGCTGAACCCAACTTGTCCAAAAGTGGTACAACTGTGTCTTTATTTACTAAATAAAGAACAAAAATAACAAGTTTCATATTTCAGGTCCATTTTTTCCCCTAATCAAAGAGAGATTTAGACCTGACCAGTAATCCTCAACTGTCAAGTACATAAAAAAATAAGGATAATTTGAAAACAACTGTATCAGTGAAGAGGACCTCAGGAGACATGAGAACTACATGGACGATGTTATTCTGGACAAAATCCTCGATCAGAAAGGGGGACTAGGTAGGAATGAGAACATCTGAAGCAACAACAGACTCAGTTAATGATAATGCTTCATTAATTGTAACAAATGTGCTAAAATACAAATGTTCATGGGGAGACTGCATGCAGATGCACATGGGAATTCTCTGCACAATCTTCACAATTTTTCTGTAAATAAAAAACTGCACTAATAATACAGTTTTAAAAAGAGATTGTAGCAGGTACTTAATGCTATGAAACTCATGCATTTATTTTGCCTTTGGCTTTGTCTGAAATCCTTTTAAAGGTCTTTGAAACCACACACATGGCTTCCGTGAGTAACCTCAAGCATAAATACAATTATTAGAGACTACAGACCACTGATGATGATAAACAACAATCACCTTCAGTATTTATTGACACTGGTACATTCCCAGCACTCTGCCCCGCCTTTCTATTTATTCTTTATCCCCACTCATCTTATGTAAGATGTACTGCACTCAATAAAAAAAAACAAAAAAACTTTTAGGCACAAGAAGAGACAATTAAATGCCTCACGATCTGAGAAAATAAGAGGTAAATGAGGCAGAGCCCAGGTGACCCAGACAGTGAAGTTAGCAGAAAAAGACTTTAAAATAATCTTGATGACAATTCAGGCAAAGAAAAGGCAAACCAGATAGATGAAACCATGCAAAACATAACCAGAATACTGAAATCTGTTTTAAGAGAATCAAACTGCCATTCTGCAATGGAATAACACATTTAAAAATAGACTTTAATGCATACTTTTAACGGCATTCGCAATGATTTAACTGCATTTGTCATATTCAATGTGTCTCCTTAGCAACCAAGACATGTCTGACACGTGAGAACGGTTCTTCAGTGCACATTTTCTGAATCCGTCCGAGGAATGTGTTGTGAATGCAGCTGATAAACAAGGTGACGTAGGTGGAAAGGTTAAATAATCTGCCAGAGGGTCACACTGCCTGTAACCGGCAGAGCTGGGACTCAGAGCCGTACGCCTGACCTGTGAAGGCCCAGGAAGATGCCGATACTCAAGCGCCTGTCCCACTCCTGGGAACAGCAGGTCGCCGACAATGAAACCGTTTAGTGACTCTTCAACACTCCGGCGACTCCACGTCTAACCTCACACCAAAATAAAATTGTCAGAGGCTACGAAAATTTTAAAAATTAGTAAGAATGACTGAGGGCTTCACAAATAAGAAGCACCATAGCAATTTCTGGAAACGTCCAATGCCTGCTCCCCGACATCGAGACGCCGGTATCAGAGGGAAGAAGTCCTGTCGGACTGCGGTGTAGTCAGCTTGGCATGGGCGGCCGTGAAAACGATTCTGGGGCGACAGGGCTACGGTGCGAGGGAAAGACATGCGGGGCAACACTCAGGAGTGTTCAGAAAACATCTGGTGCGATCACGTGGCAATCTGGCTACGTCAGTTCATTCTCTCACTTAGGAAGTGACGATTCCAAGATAGAGTTGGGAAAAGTGTTTGCACCTAATTACCAGAATCCTGACTACCGACCAGAGGGGCGGGTTTGGCACTTTTTAACAGGAAGGTGTCAGCATTAAGGGACCAGCCGGGAAGACTGTTGTACAGACGCCCCGGCTGGCTTGGCTCAGTGGATAGGGCGTCGCCCTGCGGACTGAAGGGTCCCAGGTTCGATTCCGGCCAAGGGCACATGAGTGGGTCGTGGGTTGGATCCCCAGTAGGAAGCGTGCAGAAGGCAGCCGATCAATGATTCTCCCTCATCATCGATGTTTCTATCTCTCTCTCCCTCACCCTTCTCTGAAATAAAAACATATATATTTTAAAAAGATTATTGCACGGATAATGTGGACATTCTCAGAAATGGAGTGAAATGATGGGAATGTAAAGAAGACAGGATGGTATCTCAGAAAGGAAAGCCTCGCCACGCCACAGAACAAGACGCGGCGGAGCCATGGCTGAGCCTTCACCATCGTCCTCGCAAACAAGCGTGGAGACGTGCAGGGACCCCCCCCCCCCCCACGCCCGGGGATCTGTGTGCTCCGAGCCAGAGCCCCAGAAACCCGCGCGAAAGGGAGCACCCATCAACTCTGCCCACGGACCCGTCAAAATCAACAGGAATTCTTTCCTTTCCCAGGAAGTGGGCCGGTTCCCCGCGCCCTCCTCCCCAACAAGAGGCCTGGCTCCTCGCCTGTGAGCCCCCCAGCCTTTCTCAGAGGAAAGGCCAGCACACCGACATGTGGAGGGCACTTCAGAGCCACCCGGCCGCCGCCTCCTCCAGACTCAGACCCACTCCAACCGGCGCCTTCAAGTTATTCAATCCGTCGCCTGCGTCTGGCCTTCCACTGGGGGAAGGAGCACGGAAGGGCCTGTTCAGTGGGATCTGGGCGAGGAGGTATCTTATGTCTAAAGCCTGAGGAATTGTACCCCTTCGCTAAACAAACACTGAAAAGGCAAAAAGAAAAAAATGTTGGCTATGTTTGTTGTATGTATATCAACACAAAAGAACAGGCACTGAATGTTCTCCTGTCCACTAACTTACCCATCAACTCCTCTGTTACTCACTGGGGTTTTCAAATCACGCGCTGAGGTACAGAACGTGGGCCAGGTATGCAAGTTGTTTTCAGATAACTTTTACTTTTGTCGGGCCAGTGTGGCTCAGTGGTTGACCATAGACCCATGAACCAGTAGGTCTCAGCTTGACCCCCAGCAGGGGGCGTGCAGGAGGCAGCTGATGGATGATTCTCTCTCATCATTAATGTTTCTCTCTCTCTCCCCCACTGCCTGCCTCTCTGAAATCAATAAGAATATATTTTAAAAATTCAACTAAGTTGTATATCTTTCTAAAAAGTAACCAGAATTATGGCTTAACTATTATTCTTTTTTTACCTGAACAGACAAAAAATGAACACATACTAATGGGGCATTTGGTGTCTAGGATCTGAGGTAGAAATTTAGCGTCTGGATGTATTATTAAACTTCGTATCTCTCTCTTCTGAAAGATGCGGTACTGAAAACAAAGCAACGTCACACGTGACTCAGAAAAGAGAGGAGAATTACTCCCTCTGATTTAATTTAAAATACACTGGAAAAAACAACATGCACTGATTACTAATATTCAGTCACACAGAGAAAAATGGTGGAGGCTTTGGTTGTTTCTTTGTTTTTAAAAAATCATTTGTTAATTTAAACAGCAAAAATATTCAAGTCAAACTGTTAGTTGAGTTTTAAAAATAAGTTTATATTCCCAGTAACAAATACATGTAACAGCAAAGTTATAAATCGGAGGAGAGAAAGAGCTCAAGACAATCTCACCCCAAATAGTCTGACCCCAAACAAGACTTGAAGCAAGCCCAGTGACTCCCGCAAAACACCACACGCATAAGATAATTACTTAATAAGCTCAGAACTTCCTTCTTTATGCTATTGGAGCTAGACTATAATTGAACACTCCTATTTTCTTCTATTCAAAAAAATAAAGTCAGACTATTTTCTGAGGAGAATGAGAGCTGCCCTAGCTGTCAGGGTGCTGTGGTGTGTAGCACACTGTGATGACATTAGGGCTGATGACAGCTGAACGACACTGCTTGTACAGTGGCTACAAACAGATGTATCAGAGCAGTCTCCCTGCCATGGACACTAATTTAAACCCATCATTCCTTTCAAAATTAGAATTAGTTTTGATGATATTAAGTTAACACTCTTCGATTTATCAAAGTCATTTTCAAAACACAAAGCTGCAGTTTCTTTATGATGAAGTTATACCCATTATCCACCATTCAAGATGTGAATAGGCCAGGCTAGCGTGGCTCAGTGCTTGAGTGTCGACCTATGAACCAGGAGGTCACGGTTCGATTCCTGGTCAGGGCACATGCCCGGGTTGCGGGCTTGAACCCCCGTGTGGGGCGTGCAGGAGGCAGCCAATCAGTGATTCTCTCTCATCACTGATGTTTCTATCTCTCTCTCTCCTTCTCCCTTCCTCTCTGAAATCAATAAAAATATATTTAAAATAAATAAGTAAATAAAAATTGAAAAGGGTGTTAATAGCACTTAGAAAGCGCCCACAAATAGCACATGGGTTACTTATTTAGGGCATCATATCTGAATAATAACTCAGAGTATAGACCGGTATTCATGCTGATAGTGCAGTGGGAGACAGGCAGAAGCACACCGGACAAGGTTCCGGAACATTCAGTTACGTTACTAAGCAGTTGTGTGACCCCAACAAGTCAGTTAGCCTTGCTGGGTTCCAAATTTTTATTTCATACAATGAGATGGCTCGTTAGATTACAACTTCACTTGTCTGGCTTCTGTTCCCTTGACTTTTACTTATTAACATTAAAAATATTCTAATGAGGATGTTATGTGTTTGTACCAACTATTCTTTGTCTTGATGACACTAAAGAAAAAGTTTAATTATGTAAATTAATGCAAATATGGACCATATATCGTCGTTGTATTTTAAACATAATTGCCATTTTCAAAAATATTTACAAAGGCATCTATTTAAATGTGTCCATACACAGACACACAACCACAAACCATGTGTTATTACTGGTTTCAAATGAAACTGGCTTACGATACACAATGAACATCTTTCTCCTTTAGTTCTACTCATGTTACTTTTAGTTTTTATATTGCTTGAATTTTATAATGGCTTGACTAACAATTTGTGAGTTATAGGAAGTTTTTCAGAACTAAATATTCTTCTTTGGAAGCAAATATGAAGAAAAGCAGTTACCATTCCACATTGTATTGGCTGGGATTAAAAGTAAAAATGTAATCTTTTAAAGGCCCAAAGGCATGTTTTACAAAACAGAAATGAGATAGATTTTGCTAAGCATTAATGATTCAACAGTGCACATTCATCTATCTTCTTCCCCACAACACATTAAAGAAAATGGGGCATTTTGAAAATAAGATGCCAGTCCTTTGTTTTGAAATCCTACCATTTGCCAGACTCAACCTTAGGAAGTTATAGATTAAAGCTAAAGGTTGAATTCTGAAAAATTTAGTTAATGTTGTATCAGCTGACAAATGAGGCAGAAATGAGCTTACACTTGCATTGATAATTGTAAATTAATATTTTATTATGGTCTGAACACAGCGATCCATAATTATTTTGTAGAACATTTTTTTCCATTTTGTAAAACTAGTTGTACACTTAGAGGAAAGTTAGGGTATTCGGAAAATAAGTACAATATCTGGGAAACGTCCTTACCTACTGATAATGTACATGACACAGCATAGGAGTAAGAACCCCGCAGACCTGTCAGAGACAGATCGACAGGGTAAACAGGTGGTTTGGAAACAGGCCTACACGAATCCAGAGTTAAATATGTGACAAAGGTGGCATTTCAGAATAGTGGGGAAATATACTATATACAAACAGATTTGGAACAATTAGTCATTTAGGGGGAAAAAATCCAAATCTTTCCCTCACTCGATACCAACATAAAAAATTAGCGTAGGGCCTGTCGCTTGTTACTCTGTAACCTTTGGGCTCTATTTTAATTCACTATTAAATTTTGCCGTATTATTTTTACTAGAAACAGACATGCTCATTGTAGAAGCATAATAATATGGAGCTTTCTAAGAAACATGCTAATAACTTCTCTCCTCCCCTCCCTCAACCTCAATCAATGAAGGAGATTAAGTTTAAATTAAATCCTTCTAGTCCAGGTTCAGCTTATATATAAGTTGGAATTTTTTCTAAAGAGAGAGCCACGCTCTTCATATTAAGATGCCGCCTACTCTTCTTCACTTACTAAGGATATACTTCTAGATCAATAAATATAACAGCAATACATTTCTAAAACATAGTCATAACAGTCTATAAAATATAGTGTAACAGAGTTGGCAATTTTTTTAAATGATGGGCACTCTAGTTGTCTTGAGTTTTCTGCTATTTCCAAACAATCCTACAATTGCTACCATCACTGCTCCTGTGCGTAGGCTATTACACGGTGGTACTTTTATTTCTCTCGGAAGGACAAATAGTAAAGCATTTCTGGCACAAGAGTATAGAAATGTTCGCAAGAGCCAAGCATTTTCCCACAGTAGAGACTTCCTGTTTTCTTCCTCCTGAACGGCACAGAGGTTACTGAACATTTTGACTTTAACAATCGGATGGGGAGAAACTGGCGTCCCATCCTCTGACTGGCGTACTAATACTTCTGAGCAATAGGAGGACACCTCTAATGTCATTATTAATCACTTGTATCGCCTCTTCTATAATGGGTGTAGCTTTTGCCCTTGCATCGCCTGGGTTGGCTTATTAATCTCATTCACATTTTCAGGAACTCCTCTGATGAACAGAGAAGTTGCCAGCTAGCCTCACACGTGCATGGCAAAAAAATTTCACTTGGCTTCATGTTTGGTTGGTTATTATGTCAAAAATACGTTTTAAAATGTGCACCGCAAAATTTGCTCTCACTTAGTTTGGAGCTTCAAAATGATCCTTAACTATGTTTATTTTTATATGTAAAAGTAAGTCCAGATAACATTCATCTGATGGCCTGACCGCCACCAGACCATTTATTAAAATATGCCCAGTACGGGCCTCTAGCAATGGTGGAATCAGTCCGTCGAATTGGAAAGTCCTCTTCATTATATATATTATGCTCTCATAATGAAAGGGCGAGGGCTAGGTTGCCCCAGGGTAGGGGCTACGTCCTACTCTGCTAGCCACACCCAGGCGGCAGAGCACAGTTCTTTCTCCTCCCCTTACTCCAACCCCCACCCTATATAACCCGTCCTGAGACGGGGTTGGGGCGCTCAGCCACGTGGATTGCTTTTGTGTCGGTGTGTCTGCGCCCAAGCTAGCTTGAAATAAATACAGATTCTTATGCTTTTGCATCGAATTGGCTCCCTAATGTGATTTCTTGGGAATCTTGGAATCTGGGCATAACAATATTCACTTGGTTCTATTTACAAACTTTCATCTGCTCCAGAAATGTGTATCCTTCCACCAGCACCTCGTTGTTTTGAGTAGAGGAGCCTTATCGGGAATTTCAATATCTGATATGGCGGATCTTTGTCTTATTTTTCAGAAGCTTCTTACAAGTATTACTGATACAACAATAAACTCTGCCGGCTACTTTCACTAGGGATCTGTGCTAGAGCATCTTCCATCTCACATGGAGTCATGGAGTCAAGCTTTTCTCTAACGTGTATATTCCATTTCTTTATCTAGATATAAAAGGCACACAAAAGCACAGAGATTCTATAAAATATGCAAATCAGTGGAAAAAATCAACACTTTCCAGTTTCATCTAACATTAAAAACAATAACAACAAAGATCTCCATTGTTTGAAATCTCCATTGCAAACAAGGAAACCTTTTTAAAGCAGTGACTCCCCCTCCCCCTGCACTTACAGACTGACCTCAGGCATTCTTCTATCAAGTACTGTGTTTGCTCAAAGGAAAACCAGCAAGAACCAGAGCCCAGCCCTCCCAGGCTGGTGACTGAGAGGCGAGCTTCCAGTGCAGAGAGACCATCGCCAACAACCCCGCACAGAGGGCACAGGGCAAGGCTAGGGAGGTGGTGGGCAGGACAGAACGGGGGGGGGGGGGGGGATAAAGGGTGGAAGCACCGGCCTAACCACTCCACTGAATCACAGACGCCGCAGGATGCGATGCGGGTGGCATCCTTTTCCCGAGACTAAGGCTCCCCTGAGTCTGAGGACCCCATTCCCTCTCCACCTGGGAAGGCCCCCGCCTGGGCTGAGGGCCGGCAGAGCGAGCTGGAAGGGCCTACACTGCACAGGCTGATGAATCTCTCTCTTCACAAAAAGCAAGAGCCTCTGGCCTTCTAATTGCCACAGTGATTTGGCAACAACGCACGGCTTACAAGGGCTCCTTAAGGCCTGCGAAGACCTCCTTTCCAATCAGTATCTCCACATCCCCGCCTCCGCGGAACCCGTGGAACTGGATCCTGAGTGCAGCGCTCCTTGGGGGGAAAAAAATGGGGACAATGAACCAAACGGGACGCTTCTTCCTTTAGAGAGGATTCTGATCTTGCTGAGACATTTTATAAACTTGGCGAAGGAGACCACAGTTCCTGTCTTTTTTTTTTTAAATTTTGAATGAAGGGGGCATACACTATTAGAATCTCAGAGCCACTATTGAATGTTAGACGTTCTAGGGAGACTTTGCTAGGCGGGGTCATAATTCTAATCTCTCTCACACTTGAAGGCAGGAGTACTGCCCCGGGTATAATTGTAGCCAACACATACTGGACTTCAAACTTTGGGCATTTTATTTCACTCCTTTTCTCATCCTATATAATAAAACCCTAATATGCAAATCAACTGAACGGTGGAATGACTAGTCACTATGATGCGCACTGACCACCAGGGGGCAGATGCTCGATGCAGGAGCTGCCCCCTGGTGGTCAGTGCGCTCCCACAGGGGGAGACCTGCTCAGCCAGAAGCCAAGCTCATGGCTGGAGAGCGCTGGGGCAGCGGCAGGGGCGGGAGCCTCTTCCACCTCCACAGCAGCGCTAAGGGCCCCGCCACTCCGGACATCCCCTGAGGGGTCCCGGACTGCGAGAGGGCACAGGCCGGGCTGAGGGACCCCCTCCCTCCAGTGCAGGAATGTCGTGCACCGGGCTTCTAGTGAGGTTATAATTAAAGATTGCCTATGTATGTTTCACATAAGGCCTTTATTTTCACATATGACAAAATTCCTGTGAGGATGTCAGTTTGGGATACTCCAAAGTTCATAAATGAGATCCCTTCCCAGAATCCATCTTATTAGTTACAAAACAAATACATAGCACTGAACATTTCATATCATCTACAGGATTAAATCTCAAATACTGAGCACAGAAATCAAATTCTTTCACAACCTAATCCCAATCCAATGGCCTTGTTTCTGTCCTAGCCACAGTGAATTTATTACATTTCTCTTAAACCTGATACGTACATGCCCACATTTCCTGCTTTTTCAAATGCTAAATACTCTTCCTCTGTTGCAACATTAACCACACTGAATTATGGTTATTCTTTGAACATATATGTTCTTGCTCATAGATTATGAACTACAAAAAGGCAGGTGTGTATGGTACACGGTAGATATTCAATAAATGACAACTACAAAAGTAGTAACTACTTATATGGTATTCACCATATTGAGTGAATAGGGAAATTAATAATTCCACATCAACAAAATATTTCCTGAGTAATTACTATGTTAGAGATTTTCACCTACAAGTGTTATTCAGTGTATACCGTGACCTTGTAAGACAAATACTATCTTTCATAAATAAAACTAAAGAGATAAGCCCGACCTGCATGGCTCAGTGGTTGTGCATCGACCTATGAACCAGGAGGTCATGTTTTGATTCCTGGTCAGGGCACATGCCCTGGTTGCAGGCTCGATCTCTAGTGGGGGCGTGCAGGAGGCAGCCAGCCAATCAATGATTTTCTCTCATCACTGATGTTTCTATCTCTCTCTCCACCTCTCTTCCTCTCTGAAATCAATAAAAAATATATTTTTTAAAAAGTAAAGAGATTAGTTTTTCCTACATTCACTCTAAGAGGTCAAACTAAAAATTCCACCTAGATATCAAATCCCAATAAATCTGATGATGTAGGTTAATACCATGATCTTTACCCCAGGAACAGCCTTAGGAATGATTCTTTTGAAATCCTACAGCTATATAAATGTATTATTTCCCTCCTAATCGATCGTTTAAAAGATAATTGACATACTGAGAAATGATCTTTATCTACGGAAAGCCACCTGGGTGTGGGCCGCACACGGGGGTTGGTAGCGTTTTAGAACGTGCGTGTGAAGCCTGTGGACAGGATTCTCCGCGTCCTTAGGGGGGACTTCCTCCAGGCTCTGCCCGTTGTTTAAGGATAAGACACAACAAAAGGTGCTATTAGTTAATCATTCCATCAACCCACCATGCGCTTCCTGGGCGAAACCTGGGCTTAGCCTTACATCGATTTAAAAAACGAAACAGCGCACTTAAGAGATCAAAGCTCCTCTGTCCTGCTCATGCCGCTTCCTACGCTCGGCTTGTTTGTGATGGGGGTGGTTTTTGTCTGCGGCTCTACCAGCCTCTCTGATTTGCTCCACGTCTTAAACAAATGAACTGAATGTTAGGAGAACGGGGCAGTCCACTCCATTCCTTCGCTGCCTCTCTGTGTGCCAGACGCTAAAACAAAGACTTTTCACAATTAGAAGCGCGCTGCGATGGTCGGTGGCAGTGCCCACCTACAAGCAGTGAGCATGCTGACGCTCGAGTCCATCGAGTCAATGAAATCATCACTCATTTCAACAGGCGCTAATCTATAAGACGATGAGCAACAGTCTGCATTTTCACACGCATCATATCACGGCATGGAGGGGGCTATCTAATGAAATGCGCCACATTTCCGCAACTTACAGAAACCACATTTTCAATTCTTTCACCCAATCTATCCAGACACGCTTCATGCTCTCGTCGCAGGTCCCATCAGAGACCTGGATCGACGGGTGCTGTGAGGTTGCGGTTGCAGACAGACGTCCGAACTTACCTTGTTTGCGATGCTGGTGATGAAGGATTTGATGTCGAGATTCGTGGGGCAGCTCTTCTGACACGGGGCGTCTGCACACTTCAGGCATCTGGGAAGTCAAACAGCTGGTTAGAGAAGTTACCAAGTAGCTGAGATGACGTTCTATACATCCTCTACCCTACACCCCGCCAGAGTGAGTGAACAGCGAGGACAAATAAAACTGCACCACTTTCAGGTACAAAATCTTGTTATGCAAGAAAGTAAACATATTCTTTCCCTTCGTTCGCACCTGCAGGGATGTATAGAGTAGCAGGTGACAACCACCCCTGCTCGCCTTGTTCCTCCTTAGAGTTTTGGGGGTTCAGGCTTATTTAAGATCCATCATTCAGCACTAGCCCAGTGGTTGGCAAACTGCAGCTCGCAAGCCACATGCGGCTCTTCTGTGCATGGGCCACGAAGTTTCAATCGCACTGTACATGCACGCCCGCACATGGTATTTTGTGGAAGAGCCACACTCAAGGGGCCACAGAGCCGCATGTGGCTCGCCAGCTGCAGTTTGCCGACCACTGCCCTGGCCCGTGTGGCTCAGGGATTGGAGCGTGGGTCCTTCAACTGAAGGGTCACGGGTTCGATTCTGGTCAAGGGCACAAACTTGATCCCCAGCCTGGTCGGGACGCATGCGGGAGGCAACCAATAAATGCGTCTCTCACATGGATGTTTCTCTCTCTCTCCCCCCCGCCCCTTCCACTCTCTCTAAAAATCAATGGGAAAGATATCCTCAGGTGAGGATTAACAACAACATAAAGAGCCATCACTCACTCATTGACCAAATCAGTCTTGTTTTGCTCCCTTACGACGCGAGTAACCCTGGAGAGTGCAATCTTTTACGATAAAAGCTCTGTCTGCCTGCACACCACAATCACCACAGCAAGCCAAGAGGTACCGTGCCTCATTCTACCCCTTGGAGCATCCTTCCTCCCTTAACCCCTCACCCCCCTTCTTTGGCTTTGGCCCTCCCTCCCTGTCCAATTTCCTCATGTCTTTCACCCACACGCTACTCGCATGGCAACTGGGCTCTGTGGCAGCTGCGTGGGTGCCCAGCCCACACCCCCTCCTGTCACTGACGCTTCTATCCCTCGAGGGCTGTGCCCTTGGATGAAGAGAACAGGCTCGGCCAAGATCAAGGCCCCTGTCCGTGGCAGGCCGTGTGCAGCTACAGGCCACGAGGGGCTCCGAGGCCAGGCCTGGCCCCGCTTGGGGACCAGGTCCGCAGGGACCCACTGCAGGCCGGGTGGGGGCTCTGTCCCTCCAATCCCCACTCCTTCTCTCTTGTACAGAGGCTGCTTGTCCGCCAAGCCTCCCGCAAACCCATCTCACCTCAGAACCTGTGCCCCCGAACCACCTGGGAAGCCTGACCTATGCCCCAGGGCCCACAGAGGAGCCCTCGCCAGGCTGAGGGTGGGCCTGAGAACCTGAATTTCGGAGGGAACAACCTTTTGAGATGATTCTAATGTCCATGGCCGGACCCACTTAGTGAGAATCACAATTAATAATGACTCCTTCCGGACTGAAACTGGGAAGAACCGTCTTTAATTCGCACACTAATGTCAGCTTGTTCATTTCCTCATTCTTTTCTTTAATAGTTAATGAGCCCGACCAGCGTGGCACAGTGGTTAAGCTTCGACCTATGAACCAGGGGGTCATGGTTCGATTCCCGGTCAGGGCACAGGCCCGGGTTGCGGGCTCGATCCCCAGTGTAGGGCGTGCAGGAGGCAGCTGATCCATGATTCTCTCTCATCATGGATGTTTCTATTTCTTTCCCCCTCTCCCTTCCTCTCTGAAATCAATAAAAATATATTTTTTTAAAAAGAATCAGTGGACATTAGGGAAGTGAAGGAGGGTGGATTTGGAGTTCAGGGTCACTCGAGACAAGAACCTGAGAAGAGAACATGATGGGTACGTGAACCAGTGGAATTTGGTCTGGCAGAGTGAGAGGGGGAGTAGGAAAACAGTAGACCAGCGATCTAAAACGTAAGCTACCACCCTGTCGCATCTGTCAGGAGACCAGAATTCTCTGAGCATTTCACTGAGAACGAACCCTCCGCGGCTCCACTGACAAAGGTGACCGCCAGCTCCTTTTCCAACCTCTTCCCTGTGCGAAGACCTTGGTTCCTTCCCCAGGAGAGGACAGTGCCATCTCCTTGTCCTTCTGTTGTGTGTGGAAGAGTCTTCATTAGCCGAGCCGGTTTCTCAGTCTCTAATTAATATCTTGTTTCTACATCTGATCTCCTTTCTCTCGCCCGTGCCCTCAGCCTTCTCCCTAAATTAAATTCTACACAATGAGTACCGAAGGCTTTTCATAATCAATTGTCCTCTCCGAGCGGCAGTCATTAAGCCTCTCTCCCGTCCTGTCTCTAAACGCATTGTTAAGATTCACATCTATCATGCGGCAGCATTCCTATCTTCTCATACTTGTGATTTTCACCCTAAAACAATGTCGCCGAGTTCAAGAAGAATTGCTTGAAAGCGTGATCAGCAGCGTACGGCGTACGACAATGCAAGAATAGCCCAATCCAGGGCCTATTCGTCCGCGACGCCGAAATGAGGCGATACTTGTGTTACCTTCGGGTGAATTCATGCGCTGAGCACTAACAGTGATTTGAAAGGATGTCCTAGGATGCGATAAAATAAAAGAGCTGGAAATGTAGCCAATCGTATGCCATCTTAAATACCTCCTAATTTATTTTTTTTTAAGTCACTTCAACAGCTTTTTAAATACCTGTCGTTGAGGAGAAATACAGCAACAGATAGATGGAGTGGAGTTCTCCCTAATGAAGTCACACGTTTTCTGCCTCCCCTCCACCACCTACCACCCAACTTGAATAATAAGGCAATTACAAAACAAAGTTCTAATGTCAGCAGGAATGAATGAGTCACCTTAGTGTCCAGTGTGGGTTTTTCTAGGCTTCCAGAAAAATCTCACATTCGACCCAAACAGATTCACCCCAGCAGCCCTGACACGAGGTATGCATTTTTAGCTGTGGTTATTAAGTCTCTTTACCAAATAATTCTCCTTTTATTATGGAGCCAGTTCACAAATAACAGCTGTTGGAAATGTCAGATGTTAATGAGGCAGGGCGAAGCAGGCCTGGATTGCAGCATCTTTTTTTTTTTTTCCTCCGGTGCCATGAATATGCCGGGAATCGGCTGACTCTGATAATAACACCGTCTTGCAATTCTCTAAGCGTGCGGCAGCCCTAAAGTGCACGGGGCTGCCATTAATCCCACTTATCACTCTGACGGCTCAGTAATTACACCTCCGCCGGAGCCAGGTAGTCCTAATAGAACAGCAGCCGCGGCACGGGCACGCACGCCGGCGAGATGTTTTATTAAACGTGGTGGGGGTTGATCATCCAGTGACATTCCTGTTGACCTATTTTTCTATTTGACAATAAATTATCCTCTGACCACGCCATAATAGGTATTACGGAGTGCATTTGCGGTACCCGATCAGAATGGCACCGCATCACAGCGATGGAGGGAAATGGTGTAAATAAAATAGCAGAAATGCATGTCAGACTGTTATTACCCAAATTGCTCTAAATGACTGATACGGTGAAAAATCGCAGGCACCGTACTTAGGGGAATATGTCAACAATTATTGCAAACCACAGTTCCACGTACATCTTTCCCTTCGAAGTAACATTTCAATGACTCGTCTTTATCTTCCGTCGTTTAATTCCCATTCTATGTCTCCACATGACTCTGTTATAAGGTAGTTTATTTTTAAATGTGTCGCAAAGGGGGGGGAGTTAATTCAGATAAACCATGATGCAATATTTTAATCCCCAAATAATTACATTTGTACGAAGAGGAGCATATTAGATGATGTTTGAGAGCAATGAAACATCTTAGATTTTTTACTCGTGATAAACTTTTCTCATTTCCATTGTTAGTAGAGAGCATCACAATGGATTTCATCAAAAGCAAAATATAGAGTCCTTAATAGTGTTAACTCTTCGTGATTCAATCTGACCATTAAAAAATTTGTATAAAACATTAGTACCGGTACTTACGGGACAACAATCATTGGTGATATATTGATCAAGGCTCTTTCTCTAGGGAAAGAGGGCCAAGATCCCTGTTCCCAAACGCCAGCGGGGCTGTGCAGTTTTATTCCACAGCACGACACCCAGAACATGAGCACGCGGAAGAACGGCCAGCACTCCATCCCTCACACATCCAGGAGCCGGTGTCTGGGTCTGCTATTGTGATGCAGCTGCAACAGCTGGAATTGCAACCTACGCTTGCTAAGGAGTTTTCTAACCCATGTGTTTAAATAAGAATTTTTCAGTTAAAAAAAAAATCACAAAATCTATTTGAAAACCTTAAAACTTCACACTGTATTTTCTTTGTTTTGCTAGACTTTGGTTCAATCAAGTCAGCCCTGCTCATCACGCTAGGTATCTGTATATATAAAAGCCTAATATGCAAATTGTCCCTGTGGGAGTTCCACCAGGAGACTAATTGCTCGCTATGACATGCACTGACCACCAGGGGGCGGCATGAAATGAAGGAAGGCCCTGATCAGCCCTGATCACTGGCCGGCCTAGGGACCCTACCTGTGCATGAATTTCGTGCACCGGGCCTCTAGTAATCTATATTAGTCTGTATGTAATCAAACTGGGCAAGTTAGTGCCTACATTAAAAAATTAAAATGTTTTCCTCATATTGATGCATTTCCTCAGATCGTTGTTCAGTTCCTTCATTTGGAATGTGTGAGTAAGCGAGAGGTAGCATTTGGGTGTAGGGTCTAACTTCCCCACCCTAAAACCACCAGGTACGTAACTATGTAGTCCAATGTCTTCCCCCAACTCGGCAACATTTCTCTGGAACCGAGCAGATGTGAGCATCTACAGGTTGAAGGGAAGGAGAGTGACTAGAGGTAGGGAGGTTACAAGTGTCACCCACGTGTCTGAGTTCCCCAGCTTGGTCCCCTGTAGCCAGATCCTGTCATAACAAAAGGGCCCAAGAATGATGGTTGGTCTCTTTAAAACACGACGGAACTAATGCAGTGTCCCAATACGTTCAACAGTCAAAGGCATTCTCAGTTTGGAAACAGCCCAAGTGCCCATCAGTAGACGAGCGGATAAAAAAGCTGTGGGACATTTACACTGTGGAATTCTATGCCGCTGTGAAAAAAGGGTCTCTTACCCTTTGGGACAGCTTGGATGGACATGGAAACTATTATGCTCAGTGAAATAAGCCAAGCTAAGAAAGACAAATATCACATGATCTCACTTTCTGTGGAATCTAATGAGCAAAATGAATTGACCAAGAAGATAAAACCCAAAGCATGAAGGCATGAAACAGACTCACATACCTTGATGTGGGGTTGGGGGACGAGAAGAGATAAAACAAAGAAATTATAGTTATAGCCCATGGACTTGGGCAACAGGAGAGTGAAGACCTGAGGGAGGGAGTTGGTAAGGGCCAGGAGGAGGGCGGATAAGGAGAAGAAATGGGAGACATCTGTGATACTATATACTATATCTATATCTATATATATATCTATATATATATATATATATAGATATATATATAGATATAGATATATATATATCACGCTCAAAGGCTGTTAAATAGCGTTGTTTACCCGTATCTTCAGAAAAAAATCACTTCTACTGTGGTGGTAAACAACTTGCTTCCCTATTTATAATGGTCTGGCCCGCTAGCAACTTCAGCGCGAAATTATTACTAATTTGCCTACAAACGTCAGGTGGTCATAATAATCTGGCCACTCGGTGTATATATAAAAGCCTAAGTGACTATTCAACCGTTTGACAGGTAGCTATGACGCGCACTGACCACCAGGGGGCAGACGCTCGATGCACAGGCATGGAAACATGGAACAGACTGAGAATCTCAGAGGGAAGGGGGGAGGAGGGAGGGCGGGAAGAGATTAACCAAAGATCTTATATGCATACTAGAGGCCCGGTGCACAGATGTGTGCACCTGTGGAGTCCCTCGGCCTGGCCTGTGGGGATCAGGCCGAAACTGGAAGTCTGACATCCCTTGAGGGGTCCCAGATTGCGAGAGGGCACAGGCCAGGCCAAGGGACCCCACCAGTGCACAAATCTGTGCACCGAGCCTCTAGTCATCAAAAAAAAAAAAAAGAGAGAGAGAGAGAGCCATTCTCAGCTTCCATAACTCTCCCCGCTCCTCTGTGACACGGGTTCTTTCTAGCTCGGGGGTATTTGGAACTGACTTTGAATATTTCTGATGCGCGTCTTGGCCCGGCTTCCACATCTGCTGGGCTCCAAAGCTGTGGCAACATCATTAACAGCCACTGCATTTTTTATGCTGTGCACCATTCTGCCTTTCAAACACGCCGATGATGTTCATGTTTAGGGCCCTTGATATGTACCTGGAGGTACAGGTTAGCACCAAAACACAATTTTTCAATAGAGCTATTTACTAGAAATTTCCCTTCACCCATGGGCGCTCTGAGACACCGCAAAAGAAACAGCATTTAAAACAGCGCACACTTCACACAAGCAACGGTCATGCTATTCTGCTGGGTGATCTTGCCCGCGAGTCTAGGAACAATGTATAAAGGACATTTCTAGCCCTGACCAGCGGCCATCAGTTGGCTGAGCTTTGTCCCCGGCACCCAAAGGTCGCCAGTTCCATTCCCTGGTCAGGGCACATACCTGGGCTGCAGGCTTGATCCACAGCAGGGGGCGTGCAAGAGGCAGCCAATAGATGCTTCTCATGTCAATGTTTCTCCCTCCCCCTTCCTCTCTCTCTAAAATCAATAAAGACGTATCCAACAAGCAAACGATGTTCCTACAACCTTTCTGTAGTCTGTGTCAGAGAATTATTAAGGGCGTGTCCCCGAGTAAGTGCCCACAGGATGCAACTAGTAAATTAAACCAGGCTTCCCCTCATCCCTGCTCTGCCCAGTACCTCCTGCACTGCGGTACCCTGAAGGCCCATGTCAGGCACGTGCGCCCTTCCCCTTCCCACCGTCTGTCACCTGGTGAGATGGTAACGAGGTATTTCTTACCCTGCAGCATAGGGTCACACTTTCCCCTGACCAGCATGCTCTCTCTGTGCATATGATCTTTCTAATAACTGATCAAAGACCTGTATTTCATAAGCCATTGTAACTGGAATGTTCCTCTACACATCACACAGATCCGTTACAGAGATCAGCAGTCTAGTTAGCATGGAGCCATTCTCAAAACCCCCGTTTCTCCATGCATTTCGCAGCCCAACCTCCCGTCTCTGGTTGAACTACAAGCAGCCACGACTAATTTTCCCGAGCCCGCATGCCGCTGCCGGGGACCACGTGGCGCCCCTCCCGTTCTGACCAGCTGCTCCATGAGGCTCAATCTACGTCTGATCCTTTACAGCCCTTGGAGGGATGCGGGGACGGGGCTGACGGTTCCTATGACAGCTTTCCTGCTCCTCGGCAATCCCATCTCGCCGGCACCGTTCCCTGGCGGTGTCGTAACATCCCTGATTTATATCGAGAATCCTCCCGGCGTCTTAGAGAAAAGACGCGGTTCCTTTGAGCATCTCCCTTTGCTGTGCGGATCGCCTTCCGGAATGTGGGAACACCTGTTGTATGTTCATCTTCATGTCAGGGGCACCCGCTGGGAAGGAATACAGATGAGTCATTGGGGCGCTAAGAGTCAACTTTCCAGCAAATTTCAAAACCCAAAAGCTGTAGAGTTTATGACTTCTTTGCAGGCAGTTTCAGAAATAATATCATAGTAAACTTGATGTAGAGATTTTTATCTTGTTTCTAATAAAGATGTAACAGAGAAACAGGATCCAGTAGGTAAGCCATACATAGGCTATTTATCACGATACGATTCCTAGATTTACGGCATATGCTGATTATGAAAAAAAAAAATGTTTGTGTAAATCTGGAAACCTACTGAAGGGCATGTAGACGGAGATTTCGGATAGATCTGACTTTACAGGATGCTACGTTATTTACATTTCTTTGCAGTGAGCACGCGTGACATGTAATTGAAAAAGAAAAGACAGGACGGGGATGTGTTTGGCACTGAAATCACGTTATCTCGTGGAATTTTTATTGTTCGACTTTGGCCATTAGAGTTGACCCAGCGAAAGAAAACCCACCATGCCCCCGCATTCTTTCCTCTCCCCCCCAAAGCTCGTACGGTCTTACAGAGGATCGTCCACAGTTTCAGTAGGACGAGCACATGGAACAGACTTCTGAGCAGCTGGTGGCCACAGAGCAGAGGGGCAGGGCTGGCCAAAGAAACAGAGTCAGTGCCGGCGCGGAGCACAGGGACTCACCGTCATTTATTCATTTATGTTTGCTAATCGTCACCCAAGGGTATTTTTCTCCCATTGCTTTTCAGAGAGAGAGTGGAAGGGAGGGAAGAGGAGGAAGAGAGACAGAGAGAGAAACATCAGTGTGAGAGAGACACATCGATTGGTTGCCTCCTGCACGCACCCCAACTCAGGGCTTGGAGTGAACCACAACCCAGGTAGGTGCCCTTGACCGGGAATCGAACCTGCGACCCTTCAGTGTCCAGGTCAGCACTCTAACCCCTGAGCCGCGCCCACCAGAGCACGGGGACTCACTGATCACAGTAAAGTAACCGTGTAGGAACTACTTGGCCTTCACATGATGAGAGAACAGACACCAATAACAGGCTTTAGAAAGAAAGAAATGTTCCCGCATCTCAGCTCTGTAAATGTTATGGCGGAGTAGAAACAAGTCCATGTGAAATGACTTATTGAAATGCTACCGGGTGCTGAGTTCTGTGCCGGCGGAGGGGAGGAGTCACGGACACGCACGGGGAGATGGTGACATAGGGGACACCAGGCTCGCTGCCGGGGAGAGGCCTTTGTCCGGCTGTGTTTTTCTCTCTGCACGTGCAGCAGGGGTTGCAATATTTTCGGTGCCGACAGCGCAGATTCGCAGAGCGACCGTCAGACTGGGTTTCCTGCCCGTTGGCACGGCCCCATCTGTGGAGCCCAAACAGGTGTCTAAGGTCTTCCTCCAGGAAAAGGAGGCCACTCACCCATTTTTTGAAGTAAAAAGTCCCCCCCACACACACCTACATTTAAACTAAATTAAATTTCAAGTTACATATGCCTTCCTTTTACTTATCTAAATCTATCTTGATCACCCCAAGATAAAGAGAAATGTCTTCAGCACAAACATTTTTTAAGTTTCATACAATCCTGGCCGTCTTTTTAGAATAACCCGTCTCTGGTCCTGACATTCTCCTGCTTAGAAGGGGGAATTCTGCCCAGCGGCATGGCTCGCTGGTGGAGCATCTCTTGCTATTGTGGACCCAGCATTTTCGTGGAGGTAAATGACCTACAGAAATCATGAAGACCAACCTTGCCAGGAGGAATGCCAGACAGACGAAATACAAACAAGGAGAAACAACCTGTAGAAACACCACAGACATGAGTCATGATAGAGGCAATAAAAATATACACAACGTCTATACTCATGACCCAGCCGCAAACAAGTGTCACGATTCCACACTTGGAACATTCTATTTTGTGGCCAAAAAAGTCAGTAAGCCCCGGACTGCAGCTGCTGTGCCGGCCACTCCGGCCTCCCACCAGGTTCTGGCGGAGACGCGGACACTATTTCAGTCCTGGGGCATTTACTGCATTTACTACGCCGGGCGGCACAGGAAGAAGATGCAGAAATTCCAGGAAATTAATGACTATGAAAGAAAACAGATAAGAGCATAAATGTTTAATCTTCTCCATTTAAGCCACATCCTAAGATGGACCGGGTTTCAGGCAATAACACTGCTTGGGAAAATGAACGAATGGGGCGATGCTCTGATCGCTATCAGGAGGCTTTTGGAAAAAATAAAATTAGCTTAGAAGCCAAAGAACACAATGTTCAGAAATGATATCTTGAGCACAGTCATCCGCTTAATATGACAGACACTCTAAAAACAGAAAAATAAAGCAGCGCAGGGCAAGGAATATATATACTTTTAAAAATGGGAATTCTATCGACAAGGCTTCTAATGAAACTCGTATGACACAGAGGACGCTGCATCGTTACATAGGTTAGTGTAAGAAAGGCAGGCGAGGCAGGTGAGGGGTGGGACTAGAACTCACAGTGTTTGTGGCCTGTGAAATGCGAACGCAGTATTTCCTTTGTCCCTGCTTCCCTCCCCTCTTTTTCCATCGGCTGATATCCAGAGAGCATTTCCTGGCTGGGGATCTGGCCAGGTGCTGGAGAGACCAAGATGAGCGGGAGAGGAGACGGGCTCTGCCCTTAGGAAGCTCACAGTGAAGCCGGCCGGCGTGGCTCAGTGGCTGAGCATTGACCCATGAACCAGGAGGTCACGGTTCAATTCCCCATCAGGGCACATGCCCGGGGTTGCAGGGGGCGTGCAGGAGGCAGCCAATTGGTGAATCACTTGCATCACCGATGTTCCTATCTCTCTCTCTCTCTCCTTTCCTCTCTGAAATCAATACAACTACTTTTTAAAAAAGAAGCTCACAGTGAAGAAGCCACAGAAATGCACACACATCCTCAGGTGCAGAACAGGTGAGAGATGGACAGATGCGCCGGAGTCTAGAGGTGCCCCCATCTCTTCGTCCTTCTACCTTCACGGCCCATGAGAATGATGAAGATACAAAGCATGTGTTTCTGCAGGGTGTGTGTGGGATCCTGTGGGCAGGCCAAGTCATGTGGGGCTTCACGGAGATACCGAACTAGTGACTAAGAGTATTGATTACCACCCACTGGAAGTGGCACAGAGCTCTCTGCCCAACAGCATTCAGCGTCACCTCCCCTGCACATAGGCCATCCATCTCTCCAATTTCACCCACACCCCACGCAGTAGGTTCCCATCACAACCAGTACCGGCAGCGACGACAGAGTGTGATGGATTCTGGATGTAAATCCAGCGCCAGCACCTCCTCGCTTTGTGATCTTGGACGGTTCTTTCCACACTCAGTGTCCCAGCTTCCTGGTTTCACTGGCCAGCGATAGGCTAGACACCGTCTCATTACAGAGAGGATTAAACAAATTAACACACGGGGAATGCGTACCCCCCGCCACAGAGCGTGTGCTCGATAACGGAGATCACGGTGCGAGCTGTGCGTGTTATTTATTATCCGGTCCGTGGCGAACACGGTGGCGTAAATGAGCGCGGTTCTCCAATAGCTGCTGGGAAGGACACGCTGTAAAATAATGCCGGCCACACCGGTGATGGGGAACATCGAAGGGCGTAATTAAGACGAGCCCCGACACCCATGGCAGGCCCGTAGCAGCTGCTCAATAAATGAGACCCAGGAAACCGTGTGAAAAATGTCTCCGTCTTCCGAGCCAGGGAAGGGAGTGTGGGGAGCGCGGGAGGGAGGCCGCAGCATTGAAGACAACAATACAATGTGTAAGCGTAAGCGATCATAGGAGATCGAGCAGGTAACACGTGGGCGCCGTGTGCATCCACAGTTCGTAACAACAGCAGCAGCCGAACCTAAACTGAGCTCCAAGCAGGCCCGCCGGGCGCCTCGGGGAGCAGAGACTGGGCCACCGTGGCCTCATTTCTCCCAACGACCTCTTCCTCAGGTGGTTGTTAACAGACTGGATGGGACGGCGTCAGCCCCCAAGCCTGTGCTGGGCAGTGGGTGTGGGCGAAGGGATGTGGGGGCCCTGACCAGAGGTTCTGGAGCCCAGCGTGTGGGGTGGCGGTGGGGGTGCCGGTGGGGGATGACTCTTCTCTCACAGCAGCTCTCGGGCACAGGCTGGCTGCCTCCTTTACTTGCAAATGTAAAATGGGTGTGTTTCCAACAGGCGGATGTGCTTCAGATGATGAGACACCCAGATTTGCTACTTTAAACAGAAAGAGAAACTTATTTTTGAAAATAATTTGAGAGAATAAATTTTCCTTATGCACTGCCATTTCATTGAAGCTGGAAAACGTCCCATCTTCTTGAGATATACATATGTGTGTGTGTGTGTGTATGTATGTATGTATATACACACACACACACACATATATATATTTACTTTTATTGAATTTATTATGGTGACATTGGTTAATAAAATGATACATGTTTCAGGAGTACAATCCTATAACACATCACCTGTATATTGTCTTGTGAGTTCACCACCCCAAGCCAAGATTCCCCCCATCACCATTTATGCCCTTCCCTCGGTCGTCACCACGCTGCTGCCTGTGCCTGTGCACAGACACACATATCTGAAGATGAACTTCTCCGAACAGTCCCACTGAGAGGAAGCTGTCCCGCGGCCGGCAGCAGCGTGCACACAGCCTCTCTCCGCGAAGAGGTGCTGCTGCACTTCCACGCAGAACACGGCCGCGCAGGATCCATTCCGGGAATGCTGATGCACACGCAGTGTTTTTGGTTAAACAAACTATATATTGTTTCCCTCTCCTGCCTGTGCTCCTGCACTTTCCGCAGCACAAATGCCCGAGTCCCCACTCACACTCGCCACCAGATGAACCCCGGGACCCTCTCCTGAGAGGCCTGGCTCCACCCCCACCTCCCCCACTGAAAGGTTACTGACTTCTTTGAGTCCCCACATTCTCACGCTACCCTGGGACCCTTTTTCAACTAACGGCATCCTCCAGTGGCTGATGGGTCCCGGAGGACGTTCACTCACTCCACAAGCACAGGTTGGAGTTCCATTTCAGGAGTGAGGCCCCGGGAACAGGCCGGCCAGGGAAGCAGACACAGCCCCTTCTGTCGCTCGGGGTTAATAAACAAGGTATAAAATAAGTTATTTCCTTTGTTGTTAACTTCTCCCTCATACCATGAATATACGTTTTAAAGTGTTCTACGCAAATTTGCACTGCGTTTTTTCTCTTACAGCGTCCGGTTAATATATCTGAAACTTAAAAATGGTGGGTTTAGTCACTCATAGATGTGTCACTGGAGGATCTAATTTTGCATTTCTTGTAGGTAGTCCTACCGAAGTGTGTGACGCTTAAAGCTTTTTACTTTTTTCTTAAAGGAGCTCATACACCGTCGGCCCTCACCGTCACCCCGCGGGAGGAGATGGGAGACCGTGCCTGCTGTTGCTTTCTTTTTCCATCATCTGAAGAGGTGCGGGTTAGGGGACGCTAACAAAGTGAGCAAGGCAGCCTCTGTAAAATATGAAGAGAAGGCGTACAAATCACAGAATAGAACCACGAGGTCTGGGGACTGTAACAGGCCCTGTATTTACAGGCAATTCTCATTCTGAACGTTGCCAGGAAGGCTGAACTGGAAGTCTCATGCCTGCGGGAAATTTCCGGCGTTTTTAATGGGCATGATGGACTTCATTTTTCCCGACTATTCAAGCCTGCCAATTGCTATAAAACAATAAAAACAACAACAAATGAACATCTCATGGAGAGGAAGATAAATTGTGATAGCACAGAGCAGGGACCAGGGGAGTCCTCCAGCCAGGGCAAACTTCGAGGAGGAGGAGAGGAGGGGAGAGGAGGGGAAGGGAGGGGAGGGGAGGGGTGGGGAGGAGCAGGCAGAGGAAACAGGTGTGCAGATGCCAGGAGGGGCAGGAGCTCAGCGGGTGGGGCTCTGAAGGAGAACCACGGAGCCTGGAGCAGGAGGGGGTGGGGGAGGCTGACAGGGGAGAGAGGGCTGATCAAGTCTGTACTTCCTGCAGGTGCTCAACAAATGTGTGTTGAATAAACAAATGCACAATAATAATAATAAAGAGAGGGCTGTGCACTTGCCGAATTTTGAGGTTGATATTATTCCTATCTTGGGAAAATTAGAATTTTTACAAGGTAATTTACTTCCCATTACTACAAATAGGAATATTTTTGCCTTGTTAAGACTTTCCCCTTTCCATATATTTAAAAGCAATTTGAAGAGCTATAACTCAGTATTAAACACAGCATATATAAAGTATTTATGATGCAGCTAACAAAAAAAAAAAGAAAAACAGGCATCTCACAGACATCTGCTACCCTGGGAAACATTTAAAATGTTTATAAAGTTTCACTGCAGATTCCACAGGGATGTCGATTGTATAACCTCTTCAGGGGGAAAAAAACGATCATTGTCCAAGTAGCCTTCCCAAATGAACGCCAAAAAGGCCGCTCCGGCACTCACCACTTCCTTTGTTTGCACAACTGCCTTCCCATGATGCACCTGCCCGCGAGAAAGGAACACCTGACCGTCTCCTCTATGGACATCGCCCATCACAAAGCGATCCAGCCGGGAGACAGAGACACTTAGAGAAACTCCGGGGATAAAATCCGGAACTGCCCCTGTGCACGGAAAGCGCCCCGGACACAGGGGGCTTTCTGATTTCCGAGAGGAAGGGAGAGGGAGAGAGATGAAAACATCAGTGATGAGAGAGCATCATGGATCGGCTGCCTCCTGCACGCCCCACACTGGGGATCGAGCCTGTAACCCGGGCCTGTGTCCTTGACCGGGAATCGAACCGTGACCTCCTGGTTCATAGGTTGACGCTAACCACTGAGCAACACGGGCCGGGCCCCTGTTCTGTTCCTGACAGATTATAAAACCCTGATGAAATCCATTCACCGGATTAGGCCTCGGCCTCTGTCTCCAAAGTGTCTCCTAACACAAAAGGACCACGATCCGGCATCCTCTTCACATGTTTCTCAAATGTTAGGAGATCGCATGAGCAAAAAAACCTTACAATGTAACTCTCTGAACATTTCCTTGAAAAGGAGAGAAATAAGCCTTTCAATACATGGAACATAGTTTGAACCCAATAAGTTTCTCAAATGTTAGGAGATCATGAGAGCAAAAAATCTAAAAAAAACTTAAAATGTAAAACACTGAACATTTCCTTGAAAAGGAGAGAAATAAATCTTTCAATACAGGGAACACAGTTTGAACCTAATAGTGAGACGGACCTCTCTTGAAATGTCAGGAGCCGTGTGGAAACCCTCACTGAAAAGCAATGTGGAGAATGTGAAGGAACTCATCCCACAGCAATAAAAACGGCAAAGCGTCTGACACCCTGACCCCGTCCAAAAACGTTCAGCTACGTTAAGTGACGAGGGTACAGACCGTGTCCAATCTCCCCACTCGGTATTTCCCGAGAAAATCCACTTCCTTCCGTGTGTAGGGGTGAGGCAGTGGCTCCCTCCACCTACACCAGGGAGGAACTCCCCTTTCTCTCTCTCCGCACCGCGCCATTCTACATCCTGCAGAGGAAACGTTAAACTCCTTCCGAGAAATTGTACCAAAAAGTAATCAGAAGAACACCTGTGGGGGGATCTTGGGTTAAAATACAGGTTAACATCTCGTCTCTGCTACCCAGAGACTCGGGCCTCTGTGAGTTGCCTAACCTTTCTACGTCGAACGTTTTCCTCTGGGAAATGACATCACACCCGAGACTCATGAGAATTCAACAATGTACACACAGTGCTGGGCACACTTTTTAAATAATATGTTATTTTTGTTGGTTTCACCGAGAGGAAGCGAGAGGGAGAGAGAGACAGAAACATCAAGGATGAGAGAGAATCACTGATTGGCTGCTTCCTGCATGTCCCCTATTGGGGATCAAGCCCGAAACCCAGACCTGTGCCTGAACCGGGAATGAAACCGTGGCCTCCAGGTTCATAGGTCTTCCCTCAACCACTGAGCCATGCCAGCCGGGCTGGGCACACTTTTCACGTCTACGTTCTGCTGGCTGGTGCTCACCCCCACCCCACCCACACCTTACCTGTGGCTGCCTGGCGCTTTCCTTACCTGCTGCCCTGGCTAGACGCCAGCATCACTAAATCCCACAGACGTGGGCTGGGCTGGGCGGATATTCATGTCGCTAATTTCCCTAAGGCCCTAAAACGCCAAAGCATCTGTGGCCGACTCATTCGGTCCCACTATTTCTTCCTCTTGCCCTGTCTTTCTCCCTGTTCTTAGTCTGTGCTTCTTAAAATTGCTACGATCCTGGCTTTTTGGTGTGTCTTTACTGCCCATTTGGCTTTTAATAGTTTGCTCGTCTACTCTAACGAATTTCTCCACATGGCTCTAACCTCCGACTCTGCTATTTTCTTTCCCTCCTGGCCATCAAGTTCTATAGCAGTGAAAGGAGCTTTCATCCAAAATAACACTGGTGTACTTCTCCGAGAAGGCAAGCCAGGAACTGTATTTTCCGTTAATATTGTGTGGAAACCACTACACACTCATTTTTTTGTATGTTTTGTTTTACATGAATATTTGTAAGACACATATTTTTTATTGTATTGCCATCGTCTACAACCAGATATATCTATATCTGTATTAAGCTCACATTCCTACAGTGAGATGTTATTAAGACATGATTCTAATCTAATTCATCTGTCTTAGCAATAAACACACATTTATTTATCAGGCCTTTTCTTAGTACCTACCACGTGACAACATACTAAGCACCAGGGTTCCAAGTGCGATCTGTGACTTCGCACAGTAACCACATCGTGGGGCACCCCATCGTCAGACTCCCAGCCCTTGACTGTGAGACTCGATCAATGAAAAGGATGCACCACACGCTCGGCAAGCGTAGAGAAAGGATGACGTCATGGCGGGAACTGCCCCATGGAGAGTGGCTGGTGACGTGGGTCTTACACAATAAAGATGCTGATGGAAAGGGGTGGAAAGGGGTGTCTGGGGGGCAGAAGCAGATGAGCAAGAGTTTGGAACAAAGCAGCACATGAGGTAGAATCTAGGTCTCTGACTGAGGGTACCTGGAAGGAAAGGAAAAAGGGCCACGAATCTAGTGTAGATTCGAACTAATCCTCTAAGACAGCGGTTCTCAACCTGTGGGTCGCGACCCCTTTGGCGGTCGAACGACCCTTTCACAGGGGTCGCCTAAGACCATCCTGCATATCAGATATTTACATTATGATTCATAACAGTAGCAACATTACAGTTATGAAGTAGCAACGAAAATAATTTTATGGTTGGGTCACAACATGAGGAACTGTATTTAAAGGGCCAGAAGGTTGAGAACCACTGCTCTAAGAATTCTGGCTAAAACGGCAGTATACAATCTTAATTTGAATCTCATCTTCATGTCAAACATATGGTCTTATTTCTCACACACACACACACACACACACACACACACACTCCTATATAATAAAAGCCTAATATGCAAATCGACAGAACAGCAGAATGACTGGTGGAACGACCGATTGCTATGATGCGCACTGACCACCACGGGGCAGACACTCAACACAGGAGCTGCCCCCAGCCTGCAGGCCCCAGGCCAGACAAGTCAGGTGCCACTGGCAGGGCAATTGGGGGGCGGGGCCGGACAGTGAGTATCCAGCACTGACTCCTGATCGCACCGCCAGTCACCTCCAAGGCAACTGCCAGCAGAGGGAGGCAACCAGTGGCAGCGGTGGGGGGCAGGGCCAGTGAGCAGGCGGTGCCAGGCTGGCCAAGGCGGGTGCCAGTGGGGCCCCTGGATCGCTCCGCCTATCACCCCAGTAGTCCCACAGATTGGCCCTGATCGCCGGCCAGGGACCCTACCTGTGCACGAATTTCGTGCACTGGGCCTCTAGTATTTAATATTAACAGTAAAGAGGCAACATGAAGAACAACAGAAATACCTCAATGGACCACAGAAGAAACAAAGAGTAGCAAGCAGAGCTGAAGCACACTGTGGACGTCTTAAATTGTCTTTACATTTCTGGTTCTCTTTTGCTCATCTATTAATCCCTCGAGCTGTCTTCTCAGTGCCAAAAGCCCAACTAATACGCATCTTCCACTGGTTTGCTTCGTTATCTCCCTCAAAACTGACGTGTCCCTCCTCTGGACTCCAGTATCAAGAGAGGAAAGAGAAAGGACCGCAACTCTCATGTCCAGAAATATATTCTGTTCCCTGGCCTAGTTGCTCACACATAGTAGGAGCTCAACTCTGTTGAACTGACTTGAATAATCCCTCTTGTTCATTAAAAGGGTTCTGCACAGCAGTAGGATGCATCGTATAAAAAGGCAATGCATGTTTTAAATTATTACGATTTATTAATTTGATTACTTGGATGTATTCCAGGGAGCTTGAAATGAGGATTGAAAAATCCAAATAGGATATTAAAATTCTCAATATTCATCTCAACATCTATTAGGAATCGTATTTCTCTCGGAAAATAAAGCTTCATACCAGCCTAATTAGTATGCCTTTATTGTGTGTGAAGACAGCCTCAAGGATTTTGTTTTTTTCCCCCGTCAGTTCGTAATTGTTTGCACTAATAGCTACTACATAGTTTATTAATTTACAATGAACATAAAGTAAAAATATCATTATATTTAAAAAATAATAGGAGAAAATTGTTGACAATCTTTTGAGCAAGAGGGAAAGAATGAGGAAAAGGCAGGAAAGGAAGACGCGGGAACGAGAAAAAAGAGGTGGTAATGTTGAGAACGAAGGAAAAAGGCACGAAAAGAACAGAATATAAAAGAAAGAACCTGATGAAGGGGTAAATATACGTTAAAAAGTAACTGTGAGACGAGAGGAAAGAGGACAGGAAGGAGAGGAAAAGCAGGAGAGAGGAGACACTGCGGGACCGAGGGCAGGAACCTTAAATGCATGAGGCATTTACTCTGCACCCGGATGGGCAGAGTCCAGCATTCCATAATTAAGAGAGCGTGTCGGTGCCACACCTCACCCCCAGGACAGGAGGTTTTTACTTAGTACCTGGCCCATTTCAAGCCCAAGGTCACAAAGCCGGCTCACGGCAGAACTTAGGCTAGAACCCAGGTCCCCCAACTTCTTATCCAGTTTTATTTTTCGAGCCAAATGGGAAGGTATTGAAGGAGAGCCATGATGTCCTCATGGCCCAGTGACCTTCACAGGCGTCGTATTGGCAGGGAGTGAAAAATGCTTCCATGTGGATAGATGATGGATACTGAGCAAGACGTGCTTTTGTCTCCCCGTTGTTGCTCTAGCCTGGCTGCCATGGTTACGGAGCAATCATGTGTCATAGAATCATGTGACCACACACCCTCAGATGCTCCTCTTAAAGGATGGTCACGTCAGCAGATACTTAGAAACAGGTCCAATGTTTTCTTTGGCTGTAACAACGATTAACAAAATATCTCGAAGTTTAGTAAGCACACCAAGAACATCATCTGACTGAGTCTTTCAACAGCCTGATTCAGTAAGCATTCTGATTATCTACAAATGATTAACACAAAGAAAAATCCCCGAGGCAAAGGAACGGGCTCAACATGTCAAAGGTAAGGAGTGGGAAGGCAGGAAATTAAACTTGGTCCATTTCATTAAAAAGCTGAAATTCTTTCTATCAGTTCTCCACAGACGAAGGCTGTTAATTAAACCATGTCCAAAACCTCCTGTATTCAATACCACTGAAATGAAAATTATAATGATTACACTTAACATTTAAAAGGACCATCACCTAGAATATATTTCTTGAAACATGGAAGTGAGCTCCTCACTGCTCCCTACAGCCATGTCAGTGATGCTGGCGCGAGCACCGCCTCTCGCTGCTCCGTCACCGCCCACAGCCACGGAAGAAAGACCCCCTCCACGGAGCAGTGAGGACCTAGATCGACTTCCCAACCATCTTTGGAGTTAGCACTAGTAAAACTCAGAGTAGCATCTCTGATCATTCCCTACACATTCCCTAAGAAATAGTTGTCAATTTTCCTCCAGAAAACCTTAGATTCAATGATCTTTTTTTTTTTTTAAGGTTTTTATGGATTTGGGAGAGGAAAAGAAACATCTATTGGCTGCCTCCTCCACGCCCGCTACTGGGGATTGAGCCCACAACCTGAGCATGTGCCCTGAATGGGAATCCAACCAGCGACCTCTCAATGCAAGGATGATGCTCAACCAATCGAGCCACGCTGGCCAGGGGGTACAGTGGATTTTTCCGCACAGCTCCACACTGGCTGAGTAGGGAACCTCACTCTCCATACACTGACCGTTATCACTGGAACACACTGCCACCTGATGACAATTCTCCTTAGACCTTCATGTTCAGAAAACTCTGTTTTAAAAATAAATTCTTGCCAGGAATATGTGACCATAAAGTACGGAAATCACCTGACTTAAAAAATAAATAAGTAAAATGATGAGTTCCATTGAAAGCCACCTGAGGGCAGGGCCCTATGGGAGGGACTATTTTTAGGTTTTGGAGAACGTAATGAGGTTGAGGACATGAGGGAAGCGTTCTTAAACCTGAGAGGCTGGGACACAACACGCTGGCAATGGACCGAAAACGTTCAGTCGATCTGCCAATTATAGTTTTAGAAGGTGCACCCCGAGGATCTGCCCCTCCTTGGATCTGTAACATGGCATACACACCCCAACATGTCAGTGGCTCCGACTGGAAGGAACGATAGGGGAAAGAGAAAAGACTGTGTACCCGAACACATTCACGACTACGTGGAATTTTTAAAAGCCCCCAAAATACTGCCACCCAATATTATGACTGCTGCCAAATGAAGCTCCTCTGTCCATAGAACCCTCTCTATGAACGCGCAGAGTAGAGATTTCTATTGTTCAGAGAACACGGAGCTTTGGCCCAATAGCTGGTTTAGTTTTCTCCGTGGGCCCCGTGACTCATGCGTGTGATGGGCTCTCTTCCCTGCTCCGCGTTAGCCACTGAGGGCCGCACGGAGGGAGGCGCGGTTCGCACCGGCCGGTCTGAAGCAGCGGCTGTGTGCACGCTGGGCTGTTCCCTTGCTCCTGGCGACGTCTGACTGCTCAGCCTATTTCCACTCTGGCCTGGCAGGACCGTTTTCTCTCGCTTTTATGTCCGTACTTGGTGCTGTGGGAAGAACACAGGCTGGGGAAGCGGCAGCACCAGGCCCGGCTCTCGCTTTTAGCAGCTGCAGGGCCTGATTTACTGCCTCGTCTGCAGGGTAAACGAGAGGTTTGCCATTTACACATTGGGGCTGAAGCTGTCTTCCTCGCACAATTATCATAACGATTCGAGACAATGACGAGAGATATCTAACGTTTATCGGGGGCCTGATATCTAATGGCTACTGATATCCCTCCGTTTCCACATGTTTTATTTCAACAAAGCCTCTGAAATCGAGTTATAGTTTATAATTACGTGTCACGCAGTCGTATTCTCCCCCAGCAGCAGTTTTTCAATCAGGGATGTCTTAGAATCGAGGGAAAACAGGACTAACTCATTGTGCTGCACATTCACGCTCGCTCTGAACTGTGCAGAATTAGTAACAAAAGTATTTCAATGAACTACTCGGTGGAGGTTCGCTCATGAATGGAGACAAATGAGGAACTGGCGGATAAAGAACATAATGAAGACGTGGGCACTGGCCTGCCAGGACATCAGTGGACAATCCACTTGAGTTTTCCATTCTTGTTTAAAGTTTATGGGCAAAGGAACAAAAATTAAAAAAAAAATAGAGTGTGTGCAATGACATATTGCTCAGTGTAATTACTGATCTGCTGCTCGCCCCGAGTTTTAATCCAGAGAGCCCTCGCACGCCGATCACAACGGAGACATCTGGAAAAGGGAGCGCCGCGCTCGGCTCCTCCGGGCCAGCACCTGCCGCCGCCGCGGGGAGGGACCGCGGGCCCTTCGCGAACACACTGTGGCAGCTGGCAGCTCGGAAGGAGGCGCGCTCCACGTTCTCCCAAGCAAGGCGCACGCCACAAAACAAACACAAAACAAAACAACCACCTTCTTCTAACGGGAAGGAACATGCCACTTGTCACAGCGCCAGGGAAGAACTACCCTCAAGCCTTCGGCTTCAAAGACTTGGTCGCTCAATTGGCAAAACAATTCCGCTGACATGTGAAGTGGGTGGAGGCTGGGAGGTGCTACTCCAGGGAAACACAGGCCACAGCCTTGAAAGAATACAACAGCCCTGGCCAGTGCCGCTCCGTGGTTAGCGCGCGGGTCCCCCACACCAAAGGGTCACCGGTTTGATACCGGTCAAGGACACATACCTGGGGTGCAGGTTTGATCCCCAACCCTGATTGGGGCTCGATGTGTCTGTCTCAGCTCTCTCTCTCTCTCTCTCTCTCTCTCTCGTCTAGAATCAAGGCTGTTGAACATATAAACACAATAAAAAAACCTCTGATTTTGACAAAATGTTTGAATAGTCTTGACAGGAGTGATGTCCTTTTCAACAGGACAAAGCACCCATGGCCCAGTTTTGCATGGATATGAATTGACTGTCATTTTTAAAAGTAATATTTCTGTAAAGCTGACTCAGAGCCCAGGAAACATCAGATGTGCTCTCTTCACTGGGTGGAGGGAGCGGGGAGCGGCGTTACCCCAGATACGATGTTTATCGACCAGAAAAAGATCTGCACTATTTCACCTTCAGGCAAGAATATGAAGGCACAGCTTACAGGGCCAGCTGGGGAAGAAGGAACGGAGCAGCCCTGGCTGGTGTGGCTCAATGGATAGAATGTCGGCCCTCGGACTGAAGGGCCCCGGGTTCGATTCCAAGCAAGGGCACCTCCCTGGGTTGGAGGCTAGATTCCCGGCCCTGGTCAGGGTGTGAGGGAGGCAACCAATCAATGTCTGCCTGTCTCTCTCTCTGTCTGTCTCTCTCTCTCTCTCTCTCTCTCTCTCTCTCTCTCTCATCGATGTTTCTCTCTTTGTGTCTCTCCCCCTCCTTTCTACTCTCTAAAAATCAATGGGGAAATATCCTCAGGTGAATATTCACACACATGACAGAGCGAGAGCGAGAGAGAGAGAGAGAGAGAGAGAGAGAGAGAGAGAACGGAGCAGATGCCAAAGCGTCCGGGCAGGGCCACAGCTGCCTGAAGATGGGTCTTCATCCTGAATCCGGAGCCTGACCCCACCGCCTTGTAACAGGAAGCAGCAGGTTTCCCGCACAACCCCTCCTACTTGTAAGAAAACTGTTTCCATGGCAACAGGGAAGCTCAGGAGAGGCAGGTTCAGAGCCGAAACCTTAAAGAGCGCAGGGCTGACATGGTGACATTATTATCCGCGTTCGTTTCTGTTCGGCTGCCACTGAGCGTCTGTCCCCGGGAGATGGGCACGTCCCACCGCAGAGGGACCGCAGACAGCAGCACTCAGGGCACTGGTCCCCGGGCCGCGATCCCTTCAAGGAGGGAGGCTGCCGGAGGGAGGGCCATGCTCGGCTTCCTTCCTTTGTAATTACTCCTGCACGGCAAATAAAACCCGTTTTCCCGCTTTTCCTCCAAACGGTTGCAAGCGCCAAGGCCGCCGGCAGAAAGCTCCTGGGAGCAGAGGCAGCAGCTCCCTGCAGAGGAAAGGCTCACAGCGCAGCAGCAAAACAAACAGTCTCAGAGTTTGGAGAAAATGTAAATATAGACAATTCTATCCGATGAAGCCACTGTCTTCAAGACACGGAGTTCAGCCCGGCGGGCTCAGTGGCTGAGCGCCGACCTGTGAACCAGGAGGTCAGGGTTTGATCCGGTCGGGGCACAGGCCTGGGCTGCGGGCTGATCCCCAGTAGGGGGCGAGCAGGAGGCAGCCGGTCCCTGATTGTCTCTCATCATTGATGATTCTCTCTCTTCCTCTCCTTTCCTCTCTGACATCAATAACAATGTATTTATTTTAAAAAAGACCTGGCGCTCACTGCATTCTGGGTGGTGCTCACTGAACACAACAGCCTGCTGATTCACTCAGAAAGGAACCGAGGACGCACGGGGGCGGGGGGCTTCTCACCGAGGTGGGTATGTCCCCCAAAATACGCAACTGAAGACAATCACAAAAGACGCATTTAAATTTTATCTAAAAAGAACAAAGGCGTTTTTTCAGAAATCACTGCCTTCTCTTGTTACATGTTTATTATAACCTTTATTTTACCAAACTTATCAAACTTGGTGGTTGGTGCCTTAAAAAAATTAAGGATATTTGTAAGGAAACCCATCCCTTCTCTGAACATCCAGGGGAGAAAAACCAGGGTGATGTGTGAAAATGTGCACGTATGTGGGTGGCTGCAACCACTTCGTGTCACCCCAGGAGACATCGCCTTGTAAACGAGTGGTGTGTGTGTGTGTGTGTGGCGGGGGGGGGTTAAAGAAAGC
>NW_005871592.1:405187-410872 GCF_000147115.1 Myotis lucifugus | reverse complement strand
ACAAAAGTAATGAGAAAAATTGAACATTCTGTTCAACTCCAGAAAAGACCACAAAAATTGTCCAGTTGTATATGCACACGGATAATCCCTAAACGCAGGAAGGAAATACCCCCCCCCCCCGCCCCCGCCCCATGTCGCAGGCTCCCAGGAGGACACAGCGGGGGATGTACTGGAACACGTCACTTAAATCAGCTCAAGGCCTGGAGGTCTACAGTGAGATGGAATGACGAGACTTTCACCCCAAACAGTGGAAGAGGCCTTAACAGCCGCGCGCTGGGGAGAAGGGAAGGTTCGGGGTTCGGGATGCCGGCTGGTGGCCGCTGGCCTGAGCTGGCCACCTGAGCTCCTACTTCCGCCGGAACAATGGGGGTCTCCATGGCAGGGTCCATGCCAGCCGCGAAGGGGGCTGTTTGCAAGATCCACTGAGCCCACGGCAGAGAAGTAGCAGCCCCTTTAAAGAAGGAGTCCTGGCAGAGACGACAAGTCTAAGATGCAAAAATAACCAGCCATCTGCAGTTTTTATGATGTCCTCCCCTTGAGAAAACAAAGGCAGCCGAGCCTCAGAGGCAGGCGGGAGGGAGCGTGGGTCGGAAGAGATCAAGCCATGACCTCGCACGCATGTGTGCACCCCTCGTGGACACAGACAACAGGCCGTGGAGTCCTGGTGTGTGTGTGTGGGGGGGGGGCAGAAGGGGTCAATGGGGGGAAAAGGGACATTTGTAATATTGTGCTTTCAAACAATAAAGATTTAAAAAAAAAAGTCTCAGGGGAAATCCTGAACTAACAAGTTCAGTGGAGTAAAGCGACGGGAATGAGGATACTTTTCGAAATAGAGTTAAGCCCTGGCCGGTGCCTCAGTGGGTTGGACCATCGTCCTGTAACACCAAAAGGTTGTGGGTTCGATTCCCGGTCAGGGCACATAGCTAGGTTGCTGGTTCGATCCCTGGTCTGGGTGCATCCGGGAGGTAACTGTTAGCTGTTTCTCTCTCACGTCGAAGTCTCTCTCTTTCTCTCTCTCTTCCATCCTCTCTCTCTCAAATAAAAAAAAGGACTATCCTGGGGTGAGGATGAAAAAAATAGAGTTAATATCCTCCAAGTGTCCTCTTCTGAAAATAGAAGGCATTTCTCCCAGTGCTGAAAGACAGGCTGTATCACAGTATTACCACCCCCCTGCACCTGCAAAGGACGCCCAGGCCACGGCAGCCGTCTTCACTCCCCGCACACTGAGCGAGGCTAACATCCAGAGCACCCTTAGGACAGCCGTGCTACAGAGAAGACGGTCACGAACCGGCCGAGATCAAGACTGCCTCGCAAGGCGCCAGCAATTCTATTCGTGAGAGGGGCTGGTGTCCCTAGAGGGCACAGGAGTGCCGCCGCCTCCCGCTGCTGCTCCCACAGAGGTAGACGGGGAACCCGTTTCCTCCCCCCAGAAATCTGCGCTACTTTGACGACTTCCCGGGACCAACATATTTGCTTCACACTCAAGGTGTGAACCCCACACACTCAGACTACACCCATGTTGCCTACCAGAGAGATGGGGGGGGGCAGCCGATAGAAGGGTCAGGGGGGTAAATGGTTAATCGATGTCGGACTAGACTTGGTGAACACACAATACAGTAGGCAGGTGACGTTTACAGGCTTGCACACCTGAAACCCATGTGACTTTATTAACCAACGCCACCAATAAATTCAATTTAAAATAAAGAAAAAGAAGAGTCGCTGGTGGAGGGGAAACTCTAGTTGCATAAGAAGAGTGGCGCTTTAGCATTTTCTCTTGGCAAGTTCTTTCTTAAAGATCCTGAAAGGGCTGCTACGCCCACAGGGATTCTGCTTGAGGGGCCGGGAGAGAAGGGATTTTCTACAGAATCCACGAATTTCCAACGGAAACACAGCATTTGCACGCAGGGCACCGACTCCGCGGCAAGGGTGGGCTTTGTCTAGTGCGTCACAGAAACGGCCGGATGCACTCCCTCTTTCTGCAAGGTGTGGGTGACCACCGAGGCGGGGAGAGCAAGACACGGGGATTACCTCCCGTGTTCTCCCAGCATCTGGCTGGAAGGTGCTCCTCTCCTTACATCTCCTCCTCACTTTAGATTCTCCCCACGCCCGCACTCAGGTGAGGTCACTGCTCCTGGAAAAAAGGGGATTACTACGAGGACGTTGTGTCGAGTTCAGAGCATTCAATTAGGGGGTAAAAAATCAATAGGCAAATTCATCACATTTACAGGCGCGATGAAAGGCGGTCTCCAATCATCACGTGGTAATATGTCCTCCTTGGCTTTAGAATAAGCTGCCATCGAAAAATAAATTCCTGCGATATGTTTTATAAATAGATGTTACTCTACTGAGCTTACAGCTTCTTTATTAATGTTTACACATCAGTTAGGGAAGAGGCAGTTGGTGCATCCCGAGTCCATCTGAGTAAGAGTTTAGTGCACACGGTACACAGAATGCTGAACATAACAGCTCGGTCGTGTCCAGTTTCTCAAGGTTCCCGGGTCCGATTCTGGCCAAGGCCACAGGCCCGGGTTGCAGGCTCGATCCCCAGTAGGGGGTGTGTAGGAGGCAGTCGATCAATGATTCCCTCTCATCACTGATGTTTCTCTCTCTCTCTCCCTCTCCCTTCTCCTCTGAAATCAATCAAAATATATTTTTTTAAAAATATTCAGCAATACCAATACTTTATTAGATTTTTCTTTTTGTTAAGATGTGAGGAAAGACAAGGACAGGGGGGATGGGCTAGGAGTTGGTAATGGAAAAGGGGGGGATTAGGAAGCACAGCGTTCGTCCTGTTTTGGGTTTAAGGTGATTTCAAAACGTTATTTAAAAAGTTATAAATATACAAAAAAAGGGAATAGATCCATGCTTTTCTTTTTTTACTTAGATTTTGCTTTCATTATATGCAATCTGGTCATCTTTCCTTTTAATTGGAACATTTAGACCACGTACATTTAAAGCAATTACCAATATGGATAAATTTAAATGTAACATTTTGATATTTCTTCCCTTGTCCATCAGTTCCTGCTTTCTCTGGATTCGCAGTATATTATAATTTTATTTACTATCTCTATTTCTTTATTAGCTATAGTCCTGTGGTGTGTGCTTAACAGCTCTAAGCCAGAGAGAGCCTTGCTCTGCTAACCTCTGCTATACATAGTCACAGGGTTGGACGGAGTGAAGACGCCGCAATTAACAACGGTTTGCTGCACGCCCATTAGCCACGGAAAAGGACCGGGCGGTAAGAAGACCTTAATCACAGACACTGCCCCCATTAGCCACAGAAAAGGACCGGGCGGTAAGAAGACCTTAATCACAGACACTGCCCTGACACCAATTTAGTCGCATCACCTCCTCACAGCCTCTCCGCTTTAGCAGCAGTGCCGGGGCCTGCACCAGCCCCCCTGTCCTCATAGCCTCTCCGCTTTAGCAACGATGAAGCGAAGCCCCCAGCTGTCACCCCCCCCCACACACACACACACACACACACACAGTGTCATTAAAACAGCAACAGAGAACAGTGCTGAGGAATGGCATGAGCAGAAAGCTCCATGAATGTCGGGCTTCTCTGGTAAGTTACCCGTGTTGGGTAACTTCAAAATGGGTAGCACAGCCCAGCCAGCATGGCTCAGTGGTTGAGTGTCGACCTATGAGCCAGGAGGTCACAAGGTTCAATTTCCGGGCAGGGCACTTGCCGGGGTTGCGGGCTCGATCCCCAGTGTGGGGCATGCAGGAGGCAGCCAATCTATGATTCTCTCTCATCATTGATGTTTCTCTCTCTCTCCCTCTCCCTTCCTCTCATTTCGGCCTGCAAGGATCAGGCCAAAACCGGCAGTCCGACATCCCCTGAGGGGTCCCGGATTACGAGAGGGCACAGGCCAGGCCGAGGGACCCACCAGTGCACAAATCCGTGCACCAGGCCTCTAGTTAAAAATAAAGACCATAGCCTATATTACAGCAAAGAATCAGAGCAAATATTCCTACATAAATTTGACTTTTATTTTTGTACTTTTACCTTTATCTTAACAATTTAAGTTTTTGACATCCATCCATCACTGTAGTTTTTTTTAAATTAATGAGCATATTGTACATACCTTTATGTTTCAGTGCTTAACTTTCATACACCATATATACATGTTCAATAAAGACAGTATAAAATGTGAAGTTCATCCTCTGAGGAAATTCATTATTAAGAATTACTGTTATATTACAGTGATTACGTCTCATTTTGCTGTACCCCAAATATAAGAAAATGCTATTTGTTATTCTAAGAAAACGATCCTTCCTGTGACACTGTTATTATTTTCAAGTGCTTCTAGAAGTTTTCGCCTACTAACCAGAATAGTATTTTATTAAGTGATGCCCTCATTAAAGACTCTAACAGCTCACAACTCTTAGGAGCTGTGCCATCTGAAATTCCCTTCCACCAGCATCCCTCTTCACCTACATATCAATTCTGTTGGGCAGATAGTATCACCACCCCACTCTACAGATGGAAGTACTGAGGCTTAAGGAACTTGTTTTGCTTGTGTCAAATCACAAAACTAACTAGGCACCATTCGCTTCTCTTCAGTGTTTTCAATCACATGAAATGGGTCCCTCTACGCAACATATAGATTTAATGTTGATGAGAATAAGATTGTAATTGCTCATTCCATACGAATTGTGAATTGCATATATCCTCTCAATTACACTAGCAATATGTATGTTTTCAGTCCTTATGTATTTTTGATGTAAGTAATCCTAGTTCTGGTCACGACTTACATACGTTTTCCCCCCAACTCATTGTAACTCTTAATGCCAATACAAAAATGACCCTAGGTTGTTCCCTGAGAAAAGGTGTCAGGGAGATTTTGAGTGGATGGAGGAGGGAAACGTTACAGGGGGAGGGGGAGAGAGAAACAGAGGGGAGAGAGAGAGAGAACGGAAGTGGTGACGTGCGGCACGTGCTTCGTTACCACAGAAGTGATCATTACACTCTCACTCCAGGGGAACCACGGTAAACCCACAGTAGCTCACGTCACTGCTATCCCCTCTACCCTGATAACTGTGAGGTTAATCTGAGGCAATACTGTACACGTTGGCCATACGCTGTTTCCTTGGTAACAGCATGATGCTACCATACAGAAGGGATGTTTGGCAGTAACGTGGTCAGCAGTAAGCTGATTATACAGGCGCAAGCTTCTATCTACATGCACAGGGCAGCCTGGCCGGCATGGCTCAGTGGCTGGGCATCGACCTATGAACCAGGAGATCACAGTTCGATTCCCGGTCAGGGCACATGCCCGGGTTACGGGCTCCATCCCCAGTGGGGGGTGTGCAGGAGGCAGCCGATCCATGATTCTCTCTCATCATTGATGTTCCTGTCTCTCTCTCCCTTCCTCTCTGAAATCAATAAAAATATGTATTTTTTTAAAAATACAGAGAGCACACACTCGCCCAGGGAGGAGCCACGGGGCTGACCCAAGGGGTTCCCTGCATCCCATGTCCATGATCTGTTGACTGTAGCAGCTCCAGTAAATGCAAGAGATGACCAAATGGCCAGTTCATGTTTAGCAACAGAGCCTTCTTAGCTTTAAAAAAGTGCAAGGGGGAAAGATAAAAATGTAATGCATTCCTCTTGCTCTTTTTTTCTCTTTCCTGCCCTGAAATTATTACTATGCTATCAGGAGCCATACAAGTATATAT
>NW_005871592.1:393834-405087 GCF_000147115.1 Myotis lucifugus | reverse complement strand
CCGAGGCAACCCTTAGGTCTAAATCAAGATACTAGAAATAGTGTTAAAACAATTTTGCTTAAGGAAGTTCACTGGAGAAGGCAGATCTGTGACATGTGCAGCCGACTGCCTTCAAGGGGCAGGAGGAGACGTTGAACATGTGGCCAGAAGGGTAACAGCTTACATTTCGGCTTTCTCGGCAGGAAATATTGAAAAGAGCATGCAGAGCAAGGGAAGGGCATACCTGAATGGTATCATAAGAAGTCCTGACCGAGCAGGTGTGGCCCAGCTGACTGGGCATCGTTCTGTGCACCAAAAGGGGGCTGTTCAATTCCTGATCAGGGCTCATGTCCAGGGTGTGGGCTGGATCCCCAGTAGGGGGCGTCCTGGAGGCAGCCAATCAACGATTCTCTCTCATTGACGTTTCTATCTCTCTCTCCCTCTCTCTCTTCCTATCCCTCTAAAATCAACAAAAACATTTTATAAAAAGAAGTCCTGAATTAGAGGTGTGCATTTAAAAATGATATCATAAGAAGTCCTGCCCTAGCCGGTTTGGCTCAGTGGATAGAGAGTCAGCCTGCAGACTGAAGGGTCCAGGGTTCGATTCCTGGTCATGGCACATGCCCAAGCTGTGGGCTCCAGCCTCAGTAGGGGACGTGCAGGCGGCAGCCACTCCATGATTCTCTCATCATTGATGTTTCTCTCTCTCTCCCTCTCCCTTCCTCTCTGAAATCAATAAAAATATATTAAAATAAATAAATAAAAACGCCACACCCCCCAAGCTTCAGAGGGCTCAGCGCCCCGAGGCCGAGACCCACTTTGCCAGGTTCCCCTTCCTACCCATCTCTCCCAATTCCAGCTGGATGACCATCATCCCAGGATGAGAGGGGACTGGCCTTTAGATGGCTTAACACCTGTGTCTGTGCTAAACCAAGCATCGTCACACTCGCACTGCCGTGTCATTTTTCAGATAGAAAATATGAATGCTTCAGAATTCAGTCTTTTTTAAAAAATCTACCTTTACTTTTGAGTGATCACACCAGACCTGGAGCTCTCCCCGCATCTCTGGATTCCCAACGCGCGTTGTGGAGGCAGTTTCCTTAGACACAGCGACTCGAACGTCTTTTACGCGGGTATCTTAGAGCCCCATCCACCAAGCAAACGACTACAGGCGCTATTAGGTTCTGACAAGCTGGGGAAAAAATGTCAAGTCACAGACAGGAACTTATTGATCTTCGTTGGCTCCCACCCACCAACCCCTCCCTTCTTTCCCCCCAAGTGCCTGGCACATAGATTTTCAATATTTGTTAAATAAGTGAAGAAATATTCTCCAAATTATAATTTGGCCAAACTCCCAGTAAGGACATCACGCGGCCCTACTTGTAGAGTGCTCTGCTCAACACCCACCCTCAGAATCATTCTGATTTAGATTTCCGGATATTCTCTTTGCAGTTGTCTTGGGAAAGGTCACGGGTTATTATTTTATTTGAGTATTTTTAAAAATATATTTTTATTGATTTCAGAGAGGAAGGGAGAGGAGAGAGAGGCAGAAACATCAATGTTGGGAGAGAATCATGGATCGGCTGCCTCCTGCATGCCCCCCTACTAGGGATCGAGCCCGCAACCCGGGCATGTGCCCTGACTGGGAACTGAACTCGGGACGTCTCAGTCCACAGGCAGATGTTCTATCCAGTGAGCCACACCAGCTAGGGCTTAGGTTCGTCTGAATCCTAACCGCACAGAGGCTAACCACAAACCGGGCTGAGAAACCGTGGTTTACCGCATTCTCCGTGACCATCGCAGAAACAGGGACCAGGTTTTGTTGCTCTGAGTTTTCCACTTGCTCGGTCTATGACCATAAGCAAGTTCTTAGCCCACTGGACTCTCACATGAGGTGACCCAGGCAAATCTGCAGCACAGTATTCACACACGGAAAGACCACGACGAACATTTAGGTCCTTGTTGTAATTTATTCAACAAACACATCCCAAGTATGCGTGCACCTCGTCCGCCACATCCTGTTCGCCCATCCGTGTGCAAGGCCCTCTGCTGAGCCACCTGCGATGGGCCAGGAGCACACGGCGGCCCTGAGGGGGACGGGGGGCACGGGGAACACTTAGGAGAGCTCCCACCTGCAAATCCCGGGACCTTTTGAGTCTTCATTTTCTGTCTATAAAAAAGGAGCCAGAGTAGCCGTCTCCTCTTGTAATTGTGAAAATAAAATTCATACTCCTGTTCATGGCCAACAGGTCCTAGGTCGCCTTAGAACCCCAATAAATGCAATAAAAGAGAAGCAGGATATAAACAGTAAATAACAAAATAAATCAGTTAAGCCCAGCCGGCAGGGCTCAGTGGTTGAGCATCGACCTATGAACCAGAAGGTCACAGTTCGATGCCTGGGCTGCGGGTTCGATCCCCAGTGGGGGGTGTGCAGGAGGCAGCCGATCCATGATTCTCTCTCATCACTGATGTTTCTATCTCTCTCTCCCTCCCCCTTCTTCTCTGAAATAAATTTAAAAATATACTAAAAAATCAGTAAACCGACTAAAATGCATGGGCATGCCCACTGAGCCTGCACTTTGTAGAGGGTGTGACGCCAATCTGCTGCGGGGCAGAGGGACCCGGGGAGGTGGGCGGACGTGCAGCCAGGGGTGTGGACGACACGTCCCCAGCGCTGGGCAGTGGAACGCCTCCCAGATGAATCTGGTGCTGGATACAGCAGTTCTGACAGCTGGTTCTCAGTGAATTCTTTGAGGCTGTGAAAACTTTTTAAGGATGAACATGTGAACAGAAGCCTTAATTAAGACCGATCTTTGTCCTGCCTGAATAAGAACTGCCAAGATGTCAGAGGGTGGGACGAAGAGGTGCTGTCTGGACTCCTGGTGCAGACGGCGCGGTGCACCTGCCACGAAGGACCACGGAGCAGGTCCGCACGCAGGGCGGGGCCACCCCTGCCCCAGGAAGAACCCCTGTGAGAAAGTGCAAGGAACCCCGCGCCTCTGCAAGTTCTACCACCCCACGTGCCAGAGTCCTGTGGGCGGCCCGGCCTATTCCTCGGGGGGTTGTTACCGAGGCCCCGGCTCTATCTTCCATAACCTCCCGTCGGGGACCCTGACGTGGGGCTGCTGCTCTCTCTAGTGGAGATGTCTACACTTTGCTACTTACCCTTCCTGTTTGGGCTGAAACCTAGACCTACTGCCAATTTAAACCATATATATATATTTTTTTTAATTTAAAAAATGTATATATTGATTTCAGAGAGAGGAAGGGAGAGGGTGAGAGAGAAACATCAATGGTGAGAGAAAAATCATTGACGGGCAGCCTCCTGCACGCCCCCTACTGGGAATCGAGCCCGCAACCCGGGCCTGTGCCCTGACCAGGAATGGAACCGTGACCTCCTGGTTCCTAGGTTGATGCTCAACCACTGAGCCATACCGGCCGAGCGAGACCTCTTGCCATTTATAGAAATATGTTTTAAATTTCTACAAATCCATATAATGAACATATTTTTCCTCTCATGCTACAGTCTAAGGCAGAGATGGGCAAACTTTTTGACTCGAGGGCCACAATGGGTTCTTAAACTGGACCGGAGGGCCGGAACAAAAGCATGGATGGAGTGTTTGTGTGAACTAATATAAATTCAAAGTAAACATCATTACATAAAAGGGTACGGCCTTTTTTTTTTTTTTTTTAGTTTTATTCATTTCAAAGGGGCGGATCCGGCCCGAGGGCCGTAGTTTGCCCACGGCTGGTCTAAGGTGTGGCTCTGAAATGATTTCAGGTTATTTTTTCAAAAGTTCTCTTGAAACCGGCAACATTTTTTGGTCATGATGGTGATTGTTAAATTTATACAACCAGTCACATTTTTTCAAAAAACTAAGCAGAATTGTCTCATCAAGAAATAGTCAAGGAATAAACAGACCTCTGCAAGAACCTGATTCAGGCAAAAAAAGAAAAAAAGAAACAGCATTTAAACGATTGGGAGCTTGGCTCTCAGTATCCAACGTGTCTTCAATTCCAAGTTCATTAATCTTTTCAAACAAACACATTATTTTCTCAAACCAAAGGTATGAAATGATCACAATAAAAGCAAATTAAATTTATTAAATGCTGTATAATTATCTCATTTCTGGGGCTCAGGTTATTAGCTCAGATATGATGCCTTCCGCACAACTTCCATTTGCAATTACGCCCCGAACTGCAGGTCTGAGGCGCCAGCCATAGGAACACAGCCCCCCTGCTGTGCTAAACTTACTGAAACAGATAGAAAAAACGCACTTCATTGTGTTGTGTTCCCGTTTTACTATTTAGTAATTGGCCTTCCCTCCAGGAAGTACTCCGCTTCATCATCTATCACGGAGTTACTACCACATCTCGCTGTTTCCCTGGTCCCCTGTATAGACAGCATAAGGGTTTCTGAATTATTATTTCATACTCAGGATTAAAACAGGATGGCAAAAGCACGTGCAAGGCTCCCAGCAGAAAGGTGGTTTGGAAGTGCTGTGACGGCCATCGTGCCGAACGACAGGACTGAATCTGATTTCTTTTTTTAAAAAATATATTTCTTTATTGATTTCAGAGAGGAGGGGAGAAGGAGCGAGAGACAGAAACATCAATGATGAGAGAGAATCATTGATCGGCCGCCTCCTGCACACCCTCTGCTGGCGATCGAGCCTGCAACCCAGGCCTGTGCCCTTGGCTGGAATCAAACCTGGGACCCTTCAGTCCACAGGCTGATGCTCTATCCACTGAGCCAAGCTGGCTAGGGCTGACTCTGATTCCTGACCATGGAAATGCGGGCACTCATTGGCTTCCAACCGCCGGTGACATGGTGCTACTCAGGAGTGGAGAGCTGGGCAGCGTCCTGACTAATGGGTCTTCTCTGAATTAAAAAAAAATCAACAGCCTCTGTCTTCCTATTCAAAGATGAGAAAGCTATCGGTTTTTCCTGCTACTGATGATTGAACCAAATAGAACTAAAAAGCAAAGTCTCCTTGAATGCAATGTGGATACTGAAGACACGCTGGATGCTGAGAGCCAAAGTCTCCTTGAATACAACGGGGCCTGTCATGAAGGGTGATGCTCCATGATGCTTATATATTGTCACGTGGCCTATGGTTAGTTTTGTCCAAATGAAGAACTTTTACGAAGGTGTTAACACCTTCATCGAAGGATTAAAAGTGATCATCAGAAAACGCTTCACTCGCCTCTCTCCCTCCCCCCCCTCGCTCTCTCTCTCTCTCTCTCTCTCTCTCTCTTCTACATGCTACGACCCATCTTTAAAGTAAAAATAACTTTTAATGAATTTATCTTGTCACTGAAGTAATAAGAATTCATTTAAACCGTTTTTAAGCAGGAGTCGCTTTATGAACAATTGTGCTTAATAGCAATGCAATTTCATTTCCAGTGAGCAATGAAAAGCCTGATCACATTCAATTTAGGAAAAAGCAAAGTTGTTAGTCTGTGAAAAGTTATGTTTCCGAACCCTAGTAGTCATTGAATGCAGACAATTTTGAAGGAAAAAGAGAACATATATAATGAAATGTAACGTCTAATTTGGAGTTTTATGTAAATTACACCTTGTCTTTAAGTATTAACAGCATGTACTAAAGATCAGATTATAAAGATGCCAAAAGATTTTATTCCACGCAAAACTCATACACAATTTCTTCAGGAACAGACGCACCGGTGAGTGTAACAGTAACAAGAAATAGAAAGGAACTCAACATAACCTTGTAAATTACATTCTGGGGTCCAATGTCCTAAAACTCTCTCCTAAACACTCAGTATTGGTAAGGCTGCCCTGATTCTAACATGTTACACAGATTAAGAACAAGAAATGCATTTATTTCATAAAACTTTAATTAGACACATCCTACAATGTCTCTGACATTATCTACCCCTACAGCATCTCATTGATATTTATCTCCGACACCGAAGTCGGAATCATTTGATTCTGTTCAGCCAAGTGTAGCACACTCCACGCTACAGAGCTCTCTCCCGAGAAAAGTAGAGGGAATTAAAGAAATGAGAAGATAACAGGCTGCATATTCTACTTGTAAAAACAGACACTTTAGAAAGGTAAGTGCTTAAGTGGTCATATAGAAAGCGCAATTAAAACTAATTTAGCTTTGTCTCTTAGGATTGGTAAACTACACTTTTAAGCATTGAACTGAGTGGTTAGGACCAAGCTACCCTTAATTGTCCCTGTTCAACTTGACCAATTAATAACTAATTCTTATAAAAGTAGTGAATTACTTCATTTAATTGTGTGGTAACCAGACATATACTAGCTTGGTTTTGGGAAAAAAAAAAAAGAGCAATACTTCTTTGACGATGGATAAAAGATTTTGTTAAGACAAGCAATGACCTAGCTCTATTTCTCTTCATTTAAGTGAAATATAAATTGGAAAAAATATGTTTTGAAAAATAAGGCTCATTGAGGTTAATTAAGGGGCTTACAAAAAATCAGAGTCAGTCCTAGTGATGGGGCCAAAACGAGACGCCGCAGAAGGTACAAGAAATAAACGGTGGTTTTGAGCAGTTGAGTCTGAGGTTCTTAAAGAACAGTCACAGTCCAATGAGCATTGAGAACTCAGGTCCGGTGTTCCAGAGGGTGGCGTGGAGCCCAGCCAGGGCTCAGTGGTTGGGCATCGTCCTGTGCTCCGAAAGGTCGCTGATTCCATTCCCGGTCAGGGTAAGGCTCCTAAAGATCTACAGACCACTATCAACCGCCTGTAATTGGCATGTAAAGGACACTACACCCACCAATTGCAGAATAAATATTCTGGTCAAGTCCACATGAAACATCCCAAGGATAAACCACATGCTGAGAAAAAAAAATCACCGTTCAAAAGATAAAAATCTTACCGATTTTATTTTAGGGCCATAAGGGGAAAGATTTTGAAGTCGATAACAGTGAGATCTAGAAGAGCTCCATCAACAATATCAGCCTTGTAGTTGCACCACGTCCACACCCAAATCTGGCCTTTGTCAGTCAGCTTAATAATAATCATTCAAGTGCATACAAATTGGGATCTGTTGTGATATCTTTTATGCAATATTTTCACCATTTTAAAAAAAGTGTTAAACTTCACTTTTTTAGAGTTTCAGAGTTGCAATAAAACTGAGTGGACAGTACAGAGTTCTAATATGCATCACCACAGTACCACCACCAACACCACCACCACCACCACCTCCACCACCACCACCAACTACAGAGTTCTAATATGCATCACCACAGCACCACCACCACCACCACCACCAACAACAACACTACCAACAATACCTCCACTACCACCAACACCATCTCCACCACCAACACCAACACCACCAACAATACCTCTACCACCAACACCAACTCCACCACCACAAACAACACCAACTCCACCACCATAAACAACACCTCCACCACCACCACCAACTCCACTATCACCAACACCACTTCCACCACCACCACTGCCACCAAGAACTCCACCACCAACACCACCACTACCAACAACACCTCCACCACCACCAACAACTCCACTATCACCAATACCAGTTCCACCACCATCACCACCACCAATAACAACTCCACCATCACCACCACTGCCACCAACAACACCGTCACCATCACAAACAACACCTCTACTACCATCCTGATTACAGAGTATGCTGTATAGAATGCGGGTAAAGTCAGTCCTGTGTTTTTCTCTTTCAACATCATAGGGGAGATTCTGGGTCTTTCCCTCTCCATATGCACTTTAGAATCAATTTGTCGATATCCACAAAATAATCTGTTGAGCTATCGATGGGGATTGTGTTGAATCTGGATGTATCTTTAAAGGGGAGTCAACAATATTTTCAAACGTGCTCTGATCTCAAAGGAGTTGAGAATAGCCCACATTCTGGGCGGGGCTAACTTCTCTTGAACTACAGGTAAATGAGTGGGAACATGGAGGCCGGGGGTGGCTGAGGTTCCTTTCATGCATCCTATGTTCAAAAGTCTGTGCACCCCAATGGCCTGTCACTGGTGTGTCGCCCTCCTCTCCACCTCCAGCCTCCAGCCTCCCAGCCTCCCTTCAGATCTCAGCTCAAGGACCTCCTCCTTGTCGGACCATCCTATCACTTAGCAATACTTCCTCTCAGCATCAGCAACACTCCCTCTCCTCTGGAGAATCACCTTCGTTATAGGTAACTGTACATACATGTGTGTGCTTCTTTGATAAATGCCCACCTCCTCTCCCATTAGACCAAGGGGGTAAAACTCATGAAAATTTGCTCTTAATTGTATCTCCAGTGCCTACTTGTACTCTGCATATTTAAGAACTCAATAAATATTTGAAAGAATGAACCATGTCTAGGAATAGCTTTCTCCACGCATGTTCGATGCCTCTGTGTTTCAATGATCTCATACTACATCACTTATCCTAGCACTACCCTTTTAGATATAAATTCTATGGGTTCACAAATACAAGCATTACCCTAAATAATAGTTTAATTGTAGCAACAAAGGCCTCTTTCTTAATCAAACCCTCTACGATGTCACAGATGAGATTTGAGACTTGCATATAAAATATAACTTCATTACTACAATTCAGTAAGTTGTATCCTAGATCAGTATTTTACTTTTATTTTGTTGTATCCTAGATCAGTATTTTACTTTTATTTTGTTAATCCTCACCTGAGGATATTTTTCCATTGATTCCTAGAGAGAGTGAAAGAGGGAGGGAAAGAGAGAGAAGTATACATGTGAGAAAAACACATCTTTTGGTTGCCTCCTGCAGGCGCTCCGACCAGGGTCCAGGCCAGATCTTGATATAGTCAAGATCTCTCTCTACAATGGCTATGTCATCTATAGAAATGTGTGTGACAAAATCATTCCTCATGATAAGCGGAATACTCCTGAATAAAAATAAACTGCAAGACAAGTCTTGTATTAATACCTAGTAACACACTTTCCTTTTAGTGGAATGACCCAACTCAAGGGATGATGAGCAGCCTTCAACGAATGAGGGTAAGTGCCTCACGCGGTTACACCTGCGGCCGCCAGCTGAAAGGGTGGCGACCGCTGGGTTCCACATGCTTCTTAAATTACGTAATACAGTTTATTCACATGTGATAATTAAAGTGTAATTATGTGTCAAAACTAGTAATTTTTCTCCACAGTGAAAAAAAAACTTCTCCTTGTTTCACTATTAAAAAGAAAAAAATCTGATTCCCCAAACAGCTTTTTCATCCAAACTGTTTAAATTTCAACCCAATTCTTACCTCTGGGTGAGAAATGTCTCGAGCGGTATTCCCTCCCAGAATGTGAAATTAGATACAACATCCAAGGGAGGGAAGGAAGAAATGAAATATGAAGGAAAAATATGACGATGACAAATATGATACCAGTAAGTAATTTAACCTTATTGTAAATCATTTTTCTTCCCCATCTTCAAAAAAAAAATTACTCTAAACTCTCCTGAAAGATAGCGGGAGATCCTGGCAAGATAATTGGTTTGTAAACACAGCCCAGATATCCACTACAAAATGACCTCTGTGTCCGGTGACGAACACCCATTTCCACTAAAGCCTGGTGGGAGCTGATGCTACGGAAGATCTCCAAATAAAATGACGACTATTACATCCTCTTATCTACCAGCCAAAGTAATGGCTCTTAAAATGGGAGCGCTCTGTCGGGCTAAAAGTTAGGAAATGTGCCAAATTAGACTAAATGTCGTAGGCTCCTTGGGAGACATTAGGAAGATTGAGCTACGAGCACTTTTAGGAAGAGCACAGACCATCCCATATGGTATCTCAGTTAATCCTCAGGAAACTTCTTTGTGGACTAGAGAAAAAATATGTATTCATCATTCAAAGATTGATAAAATAAATATTGATTGAATTTCACATTTTTTTGAAATGAAAGCAATTCTTAGATAGTTCCATGGGTACAAAACTTTACAGTGGAGTTAAAATAATGGCCCACAGAACACATCCCAATCAATATTTTCCAATCAATGTAGGTATCCTGTAGGGACTTTAATGGATATCATGACTCTTCATCCTATATAATAAAAGCCTAATATGCTAAGTGTCTGGTCATCCAGTCATCTATTCAACCAATCAAAGTGTAATATGCTAATGATATGCTAAGGCAGCTCAACTACTCACTATGATGTGCACTGACCATCAGGGGGCAGACGCTCCAACTGGTAGGTTAGCTTGCTGCTGGGGTCCGGCCAATTGGGACTGAGCAAGATGGGCTGGACATGCCCTGGAGCCCTCCCGGGCTGGCCAACCTCCCACGTCCTTCCCTGGCCCTGATCATGCACCGATGGGGTCCCTTGGCCTAGCCTGTGCCCTCTCACAATCCAGGACCCTCAGGGGATGTCAGAGAGCCAGTTTCAGTCCAATCCCACAGGCCAGGCCGAGGGACCCCACTGGTGCACGAATTCATGCACCAGGCCTCTAGTTCATTTATAAAAATAACGGATAGCCCTGGCCGGTTTGGTTCAGTGGATAGAGCCTTGGCCCATGGACTGAAAGGTTTCAGGGTTCAATTCTGGTCAAGGACATGTACCTCGGTTGCAAGTTTGATCCCCGGCCCTGGTCAGAGCACATGTGGGAGGCAAGCAATTGATGTGTCTTTCTCACATCAATGTATCTTCCCCCCACCCCCACTCTCTCTAAACATCAATGAAAAAATATCCTCGGGTGAGGATTAACAAAAATAAAATAGTATCCTCAAAAAGATGCTCATCGCCCTAACCGGTTTGGCTCAGTGGATAGAGTGTCAGCCTGCGGACTCAAGGGTCCCAGGTTTGATTCTGGTCAAGGGCATGTACCTTGGTTGTGGGCACATCCCCAGTAGGGGGTGTGCAGGAGGCAGCTGATCGATGTTTCTCTCTCATCGATGCTTCTAACTCTCTATCCCTCTCCCTTCCTCTCTGTAAGAAATCAATAAAATATATTTTTTAAATAAAAAATAAAAAAAGATGCTCATCTCTTCTGTCGGCAGCATACTGGTGATTTCACAATTAGCTGGTGATTTCATGACCCATCCCTGTGTAGTGGAGTGAGTGACCTAGGAAATGAAACTTATTCAATGTCAAGGAGCAGCTCAGAAGTTAGGAGACAAGACGTCTCAGTAAATGTTTACTAATAAAGTTGGAAGAGCTCTATAGTATTTTAAGTGTTAATCTATTAGAGATATCACACACGCTCATACTATATGTACCAAAAAAAACTCCTGCAACATATTTTGAATTAGGACAAATATGCCTTTTTAAGAAATATATATTTTAT
>NW_005871592.1:365493-393734 GCF_000147115.1 Myotis lucifugus | reverse complement strand
TCAGCTGCTTCCTGCACACCTCCTACTGGGGATGTGCCCACAACGGAGGTACATGCCCTTGACCGGAATCAAACCTGGGACCCTTCAGTCCGCAGGCCGACGCTCTATCCACTGAGCTAAACCAGTTAGGGCAGGACAAATATGTCTTAACCCACCATGACAAACCCAGCTGGCCACCTGTTTATCTAAATAAAACTTTATTAGGACACAGCCTCACCAACACTGCCCCGTGAATAGCTCATGTATTGTCTAGAGCAGTGATGGCGAACCTTTTGAGCTCGGTGTGTCAGCAGGTACATGCCCTTGACCGGAATCAAACCTGGGACCCTTCAGTCCGCAGGCCGATGCTCTATCCACTGAGCTAAACCAGTTAGGGAAGGACAAATATGTCTTAACCCACCATGACAAACCCAGCTGACCATCTGTTTATCTAAATAAAACTTTATTAGGACACAGCCTCACCAACACTGCCCCGCGATTAGCTCATGTATTGTCTCGAGGGTGCATTAGTCAGCACAACTGAGCAACTGCAACAGAGACCTTCAGACCCAGAGAGCTGAAACAGTTCCTGTCTGGACATTTCGCTAAAATGCTGGCTGGCTTCTGCTCTAGGCCGTCACATCACTGCACTTCGTTGACCGAGGCACCCAATTCAGAGGAAATAAACCTAACTTCCTAGCTACCTTTACCAACCGTATGCGCACATTTTCCCAAAAATAAAATCAACACTCCCAATGGATGAAATGTATTTGCATGCTAGTCACCTATATAAATACTGGGCTAGACAGTGTATCAACTTGCTGTTACATGTAATACGCTAATCTATGGGAAATAAGGGATATCTAAACCGCATATGTATATCACCCAGAAGAGAAGACTCTTACAGAAGAAAGTACAATCACCTGTTATCACACAGGATATGGGAAATAAGCCCAAATCACAACGAGCAACACAAAAAAAATGCCCAAGTCCTTATACACAATAGTGCATTATCTATAAACCTCATCTATTATTCTTCTAAAGTTGTAGAAAATGCCAACTATAATTACAAAATACGTATTCAAAACATGTAAACTACTAATTTTCCACTTGTAAAAGGCTGATTCCAAAAGCAATTTACTTTATGATTTACTTAAGCTCCGCAACTACATTAAAATATGATAGTATATACACAACAGCTTGTTAACAAGATTATCATAACATTAAAATCATAATGTGGCACTTCAATTATGGATACTTAAAATTAAAGCTAATCCTCACAGTACCAATTTTTATCTCCTAAATAATTTTAGCTATTAGCTGTGCATTCACAGCCTGCATCTACAGTGACAAGCATTCTGGAGCAGGCCTGGGCGCTGCGTTTTGCTTTGGGAGTAAGACAGGAGCTGCATCCCCGACTTCCTAGTCTTTGATGCACATCTTTTGCTATTAAAGGAAAAGTACATTGGTTTACCTTGGCGCAATGCCATTTCTGTCGTTGCCAATGTTGCTGTTTTAAGTAGAAGCACCCTCGATGCCAACAGTACATGTTTTCTCTCCTGGTTTTATCTTTCTCAATGTATTAAGTGGTCAGAAAGCGGCAGTTACTCATTTGATTTTTTTCTTCTGTTTTTAAATAAACATTTTTTCTGGTACATAGTAGGCACCAAGTTGAATAAGCCAATGCTTAGATTACTGACTATAATTATGCGTTTTACAAATATATAACGAAATTAGACTATGCCTGACTTCACCTGTGTTGTTGCACAAAACTTATCATTGCTAAGCATGTAATCAATCCCTCTCACAGTCAAGTTCAAATTCAAAGTTCGAAGTAGAGAAAAAGATTGTAAATCAACAGAGCTCCAAAGTCATACATGCCAGCTGCTACCCAAATCCATCAATAACCCAGAAGTCCTAGTGCTGAGCATATATTTGATTTTGTCGGACATTAGGTAGGAATTAATCTAAGACTTACCCCCACCCCCCATAAATGGTGAAAACGTTACTTTTCCTTTGGCCCATCTGAAATTCAATGTCAAATCTTGCTCTCACTCTCCCCTGAGGAAAAGGAAAGTAACATTCCTAACGTACATGGCAAACAGGTGACCCAGATCACTGTGTCAGTGTGTACGTGTGTGTGCACAAGTGTGTAAAATGTCTCTGCACATATATGCTCATATTACACAAATTACATAAAGTTAACGCCATAACATATCTATTCAAGTAAAATAAATGGCACCGATTGTGATGAGAGGAATCCTTTTCCCAATGACCAAGCTGTTTTCTAAGCTGCCTCCTGGGGATGTTGATGAGAGTAGTTGCAACATCGTTCTCTAGAAGCGGCGGCCTGCTTTGGCCTTTAGACTCACAGGCGCGCAGGGTGTTCCGCTGGCTGCCCTGTGCGTGTGGTGGGAGGCAGGGGCCGAACCCAGGGCCTGCACTGCTCCAGGACCGAGAGGATAGAAACGAGGGGCTCTCTGGAGGAGAAGAGGAACCTGCTGGTGGGGGCGGTACAGCCAGGAGACTCCTGCTGACCCTCGGAGGGAAGAAAACTTGGGGAACCATCATTATGATTGCGTCATGGCATCTGACTGAAACAGGAAGCCAACACATGGCTTCTACACCCAATCTCACAGGGCGAGCTGCTCGCGCCGTTAAAAACACATAGACACACACGGGCACTTGCAACGATAAAGGTAACTTATGTTTATGTTTGAAAACAAGTACATGTTGCAAATATTAAATCACCTATAATCATCGTTATGATTACATAACATATTCTGAATTTTAAAAATATGTATTGACTTTCCATACCATGAGACAACCTGCTGATTTCACGAGAAGCACTTTGTGAATACTTTCTGGGTTCACTGATTTTTTCATATATTTTCCTTCAGTGTCACTTCAAATGTCTCATGGCCTTATATTCCTCTTGTAGACGACGTATTTAATTCAGGAGTCAGAAATACTTAGGCTGCCTTCTCCTTTCCTACACCTACTTTTCCACTATGCTGGAACAATGTCATTGAATCTTCTTGCACATAAATCTTTATAACCCTAATGGATATTCTGAAAAGCAACAGGATCTCCAAATTCCAATATTGTCACCTGCAAGATTTCCTTGACTGGAAGGGGGATATTGAGATAGAGATAGAGATAGAGATAGAGATAGAGAGATAGAGCTAGAGAGAGAGAGATAGAGATGATAGAGATGACAGGGACAGAAATGATAGAGATAGAGATGATAGAGGTAGAGATAGAGATAGAGATGATAGAGATAGACAGAGATGATAGAGATAGAGAATACACATGTACATATACAAACACACAAACGATATATGCACACACACAAAGTTGTCCACAGGAATAAGATTGAATGGGATAATAATAAGAGTCTTATCTTCAAGTCTTAATCAGATGGACACAATTACTCAGAGAGACAGTCTTTTACTCCAGGTCGTGTGGAAGCTCCAGTTTAAGAAATATCAGCGTTGCCAAAACCGGTTTGGCTCGGTGGATAGAGCGTCGGCCTGCGGACTGAAAGGTCCCAGGTTCGATTCCGGTCAAGGGCATGTACCTCGGTTGCGGGCACATCCCCAGTGGGAGGTGTGCAGGAGGCAGCTGGTCAATGTTTCTCTCTCATCGATGTTTCTAACTCTCTATCCCTCTCTCTTCCTCTCTGTAAAAAATCAATAAAAATATTTAAAAAAAAAAAGAAATATCAGCGTCCATAGTTTAACCACAATGCTTAGCAAGAGGTGCAAGCCTGATCGAACTAACACAATGAACAGCTAAAGCAATATCGGGTCACTAGGAGTCACACAGCCCTTAGATCAGATGCTACACAGTCCAAGTATCCATTGCATGTTAACAGAGGAGAGAGATTAAAGATGTCACTTTTTAAACTAATGCATCTAGAAGGGAAAACTAAAACAATTTAAATGTCTTTGAATCACTGTCGAGGCCTCAGTCTTTCAATGAAATGTTAGATAACTATACTCCTTCCGCCTCTCAAATCTACGAGTGTGAAGTACAGAAACTCATATATTGAAGCGATTGCAAACTTTTGAGTTCCTATTTTAGAACGTGTTGCATCTCTTAAAACGATGTCCAAGTTTAAATAGATATACTTTAAATTTTAACTCTGTATTAATGGCGCAGGTAGAATGACTATTACATACACCAGGAAAAAATAGCCAGGAAAAGAAACTGCAACCCAACATCGCCATCTAGTGGCCGAGTCCCTAACACGTGACAAAGCCAAGCCCAGGATAGAGGAGACATTATGTCCTGGTAGCTGGATGCTGTACTTACTCATCGTCTAAATCTACGGCTCTTACGGAACAGGCTTGGCTCTGCACATAACACACTAACCCTAACGGCAGTGTCTGCCCTCCAAAAGGTCATGTATATTCTCCCCAGAGAGGTATGTCCGTAAATCTAACCAACCTATATTTTTGGATATTATTATTGTCAAAAACCTTTGCCTAGCCTGTTTATATTTCTCCTTAATGAGCCATATTCTCTAAGTGCCTTTGTTTTTCAGAATTTGAAACTCCCTTTCTCTCAAGTTATTTAGTTCAAATACCTTCCCACTTCGTCGCTCTATGATGCATGGCCCATTACTTGCCCCCAGAACTGAAAAGGGGAGAGACGCGATGTTAAAAAACGGTCCCCTTTCCCCCTCGATGTGCAGAATGTATTCCAAGAGCTCAGACAGGTGCAAAATGTCATAATACGGAAATCAGCTCACTTTGGCACAGTCGCAGGGTTGAGTTGGCAGAGATAAGGAGAAAGGGTGATGAAAAGAAGTCGAGAATTTTACCTCTAAATCCACTGTTATTATACTGTAGTCAGAGATTGAAGCTAGAGATGATGCATTCTTTTTCTGCCCTGAGAAATCTTTTTTCCTATCTCATCGTTTTCATAAATCCTGTACAATATTTCCACGCGGCCGTGGAACTTCCATGAGCTCAGACAAGAAACATTCCTGTGCCGCTCTGCATTGTCAGACCACACTGAGGTTTCCCAGTCCAACCCATTCTGTGGGACACATGGACACTCTTTAACATCGCACGCCAGCCCTGGCCGGTGAGCCTCAGCTGGTTGGGCATCAGGGCACAGGCCTGGGATGCAGGCTGGACCCCCAGTAGGGGGCGTGCAGGAGGCAGCTGATCTATGTTTCTCTCACATCAATGCTCTTTCTCCCTCTCCTTCCCTCGCTCTCTAAAAGACAATAAAAACCCATTTAAAAAAATAAAATAAGCACTATACATGATTAAATAAGAATAATGTATACAAACGTTTTAAAACTTCATATCTTCACTTATTAATATCTCATCAATCACAACACATTCTCTCCTGTTATCCCGATTCTCCATATAGGTCCTTTTACGCCTATATTACCAAGAAAAGTAAGCCTATATTACAAAAATAAAAGTAAGATTAAAAACAGATTGAACTAAAGTCACAGTTGGAGTCTCATCCTGGTTTTTACCACTTACCCTACCACTCATGTCATTTCTTTCTGTTGTTTCCACCTCTTACTTCATTGATTTTCTAATCACTCATAAAATGCTCCCGGGATAGAAAACCAGGTGAGAAAGCACCTGCAAGCCCATCACCCAGATGCCATGCCTATTGTGTTCTGGTTTATTCCTACCTTTCCTCTACTTTTCTTAGTTCAGTGGACATCACGTTCTAATGTAAATTTTTTTCGTGGTATTTTCCACTGAACATTATAACACGAGGATTCTTATGTCACTAAAAGCATCATGTTAGAGATCATTTAAATATCCAGATAGAGTGAATAATGCTACAACTTTCCATTATGCACGCACACACACACACGCACACACACATCTTTAACAATAAAAGTGTAATATGCTACTTAGACCGGACAGCCTTCCGGATGTCCTTCCAGACAAAGCCGCAGCAGGCAGGGGCCTAGGCAGAGGTGGCAGAGGCTCCCAGCCGCAGCGGTGGTGGGCAGGGGCCGGGGCCAAAGCCCTTGCATGAATTTTGTGCATCGGGCCTCTAGATTACATATATATACTATGGCATATTACATATATAAAATATTCATGTCCTTATTGTTTTTCTTTAACAGCAGACAACTATTCAATTTGTTCGCCATTATATTCTGAAGTCTGAGGAGCAGGTCTGCTGCATAATATATTTCAGGAAGTGCCATTACTACTGAAAGCGCGTGTTTTAAGGCTCTGAGTACCTATTGGTACCATCTTTGCTTCAATGCAGCAGTGACTTCCAGGCCTCCTGGCCTTCTGGAACGTGGGAAGGGCACTCAATCTTACCTCCCCGCCCACAGACCTGCAGTAACATCAACAACCAAAAACCAGGGCTGCTGTTTCACCTACTTCACATCATTTTTGCTGTTAGAGCTGAATGCTTTCCAGGCTTACTTCAACATACTTTGCCAATTACCCACTGAGCTACTCTTTCTGAACAAGTTATACACACGCAACACAATGTACTGATGCTATTAGTTTTGTGATACATAAACTTTTTCAATACAGTCAAAGCTTAGTGATTTCTTCAAGGACTTTTTAGCTTATCATCTCTTTCCTCATCAAACCTCAGAAAGACAGTCCCTCCCACAATCTGTTGGACTTGGGCTCTTCACAGACATGAATTTCCTTTAGGATTCTCGAGGCGAGACTATGAAGTCATTTCTTCCTTCCAAACAGCGAAACAACTGCCTCTTACGCCATTTACCGAGTAATTCCACGTGTCCTGGAAGGTGTGGGCACTTTATGATACAATCACAGCTTCACGGGGTCTTCGCAGGACCTATTACCACAAACACTCACTGGCTGCGGGTAAGACACAGAAACCTCGTGAATCTCCGACTGTACCTAGAATGCGGCCGCCTGACTGAGTCCTCTGATGGATTCCTAGGGCCTTTGTTGTTAACTCTCCTGGGCTTCGAGATAGAAATCGTCCTCTGAGAACAGCAGCCACTTCGCCGCCTCCCTGGGCAGCCATCACTGTTAATCCGGTGTCCACGTGCATGACGGTGCTAAAAACCCACCTCTTACTCCTCTTTTCTGAGAGTGAGGGTGCTTGCAAGGCATACAGGGGTGGGCAGAAGTAGGTGACAGTGCCCTGCAACGTTCTCTGGAGTTAGTGACGCTCCTGTAACCATCACACCCTCACATCTGTTTCCATAGGAACTGTAACCTCCTGGTGCCCACCCGCCGTGTGCACCATTATCAGTAACTCAGCAGACAGTTACCGAGCACCTACTATGCGCTGATGCTACAGGAAGGCCAAGGACACCGTCTGCCCTTCGCAGGTCTACTTCAGACCCCAGTAACGTGCATGCAGTGAGCGGACGCGGCATCCAGTCCTGCGCTGGCTCTCCTGCCCCCCAGGCCTCTACGGAGCTGCCCGTGACCTTCCTCGTTTCTTACTGAATCCGTCCCCCAAGCCCAGGATGACTCCCGGAAACAACTTACCTTCGCCCTCAGGACACACTAGACCCTAGGTCACTGGCCTCCGGGACACGGTAAACACCTGTCCAGCCGCCTCCTGGGCCCGCTGAGGCTTCCGGGAATTCCTCACGCCTGTCCCCACTGCCCCCCCGACACTCAGGGACCCTGAGGGGCTCCCATTAGCCCTGCCAACCTCCTCCTGCTCCGCCTCCACCCAGGGATCCTCCGCAAACAAGGACAGACGTCACTGATGGGGAAACAGCCTCCGAGTTTTGAGGGGAAAAGATTAGAAAAAGCTCGACAGGTTTTGCTTTACCTCAGGCCAGGTACGTCCTGGGCCAGTGATGGCGAACCTTTTGAGCTCGGCGTGTCAGCATTTTGAAAAACCCTAACTTAACTCTGGTGCCGTGTCACATATAGAAATTTTTTGATCTTTGCAACCATAGTAAAACAAAGACTTATATTTTTGGTATTTATTTTATATATTTAAATGCCATTTAACAAAGAAAAATCAACCAAAAAAATGAGTTCGCGTGTCACCTCTGACACGCGTGTCATAGGTTCGCCATCACTGTCCTAGACTCTACCTGCACCTGCACTCCCCCCTCTAGCCACTGCCCTGCCCTCCCCCTGCACCTGCCCCCACCTCTGCCATCCCCTCCCCGAGCCCAGGCCAAAGCGCTCATCCCTCCACAGCCTGGTGGGACCCAGACACCACCCTCCATGTGAGGCGACCACCGGTCCCAGGTGAGAATAATGGATTCCTGCCCCTTCCCACATCCTCCTCCGAGCACGGGGCATCGCACCATTGCTGGCAGGACCCTCACATGGACAGGAAGGAGGCCCTGCTGCATGTGCTGAAGGAAACCCAACGCCAAAGGCAGGGCCAGGCCCCGCACACCACACTGTTCACCGCTTTTATTTTTTTTTTATTTTTATATGTTTTTATTGGTTTCAGAGAGGAAGGAAGAGGGAGAGAGAGAGAAACATCAATGAGGAGAGAGAATCATGGATCAGCTGCCTCCTGCACGCCCCCTACTGGGCATGGAGCCCGCAAGCCAGGCCTGTGCCCTGACCAGGGAATCGAACCCTGACCTCCTGGTTCCTAGGTCGACGCTCAACCACTGAGCTGCATCAGCCGGGCCACTGTTCACTGCTTAGTCATTCAATTATTTAACTGTGTTTTGTGAATCTCAACATTACCAGTAACGTGTGTGTATGTGTGTGCAACGTATGCAGCCCATGTCAACGGAGTCCGGCCCAGCGTGTGACTGAGCGGCACGGAGTGACCCGACGGCCCTCATCTCAGAGCATCTCGGCCCGAGGCCCCTTGGAGCGGGTACCACCGGTTTCCCTCCTTAGCTCCGCTCTCCTCTCTCCTGAGCAGAGCATCCGGGCGTTTCCCAAAACGCCGTCATTCCCGTTGGGCGGAATGGAACCATCCCCTCAGACACGGTTCTCCCCGAAGTCAACCGGCTGCTGCCCTCGGTGAGACGTCCTTCCCGTGCTGACCGGGGGCTTTCCTCGCCCCCCGCGCCTCCCTCCCTCGCTCCGCACGCTCCCCCTGCGGCTCCCCCTGCGGCTTGGCCTGGAGCTCTCCCCCCCCCTTTGTCTTCCTGCACCGTCTACTCAACAGCAGCCACGTGCAGAGAGGAGCTGTCCTCCCGCATCGCTGTCGGTGTGCCCGCTCCGTCTGCGCTCACGGCTGTACCCGGCCGCTGACACCCCTGTGCTGCTCCAGGGAGAGGATGCGGACCACAGTGAGACACGCAGCCCATGCCGAGATCTGCCTCGAGACTGAACACAGTATTTTTACCCCTGATGGTTAGTTTACTCCTATGTTCAATAACTTTAACTCTCTGAGGCTGATCGCATTCTATGTAGACACACCTCCTCCACTGTGTCCTCCGTTTTATTTTTCCGCTCTTGTTTTTTGTGTTGTTGTTTTGTTGTTGGTTTGTGTTTTTTTTTTAGCAACAAGACGTTAAACAATAAAACAGGCTCCTTTGCTCCAGCTGGTAATTTCTCCGAACTAGCAATAGATTATTCCTCTTTTCGTGACATCATAATCATCTATGCAGAAGTACCATGTATCTTTGTGTAGAAGCTACTGTTTCCATTAAATTTAATTACCTCCCCCTGTGGTTTTAAATAGAAGTGGCTTCAAAATGAGGGCAGCTTCTATTAAATTTAATTACTTTCCCCTGCTGCTTGCCTGGTAACCGTGCCTGGCAATCAGCCTGTGAACCAGAGTATATGGTGGCCGTGTACTTGCAATAACAAAACAGTACCCACACTGCCTCCTGCGTTTCTCCTTCCTCCGCCTTTAAATGCTGTTTAGCTTTGATTTAAGATCCTAAAAAGAAAATGAGCACTGATAGGAGAGATATTTTAAAAATCCATGTTTGTTTCACAGGCTAAACACAGGGAAACGGGCCATTTCTGTGCAATGCCCTTGGAGGTGCTCGCCCTCGGAGGTTCCACTCACAACTTGTACGTTAGTGTCATGCGATGGACGATGAGCTTTATATACCTCACCCTTTTTTTAATGTCTAGTAAAAAGCCTTCCTGGACCCTGACCAGATGGATCTAAATACTGCTTGCTAAAAAAAAAAAAAAAAAAGGCACCAAGTGAGGGAAGAAATGCAAAGAAATATTCACAAATCGTAATGTGCAAATGTGGAAAAGCCACCAGCGGGCTCATTAAAGACCACTGTCTCCGGGAAAAAGAAAAGTTAACCCATGTGCTCTATGATAGTGTGAAAATGTCAATCTGTTTTAAAATACCATGATATCATCTAATGCAATATAAAATTTTAAGTACCTCCTTTTTAATTAAATATTAATTAGGAGGAAATACTGCTCAGTTCACCCACCATTGTACTGTTTACTTTGTTACAAACAGGCAGAATTTAGATGAACAAAATTTCCATTCAATCACACAGTTTAGTATAAATATAAAACAAGACACCCCTTAAGCATTTTAAGTAACAAATTAAACATTTACATTTTTTACTGTGCACCGAGGCTTAACATTTATGCAGCTTCAAAACCAAAGTACAGCCCCCAGGGAAGTCTCTCACTGACAAATTAATACCTTAGAGAACGGAGCTGAATGGTGGCAATGAACTCATTTGTTCCCCCAATAATGAAGAATGACTTTTTCTTTACCACATCTGTGACTGTTGCCATGGCGACCCAGCCTTACCTCATTGCCTCTCGGAGAGCGCCTCGCTCGCCCAGCGTCGTGTGCTTGATGTCATCGAAATTATTCTCCAGCTTCTCGCAATCCTGCAACATATTAAAAAATGCATCAATCCTCCGGCATCCGGAGGTAAAAATTTCATCTGTGCAATTAGGAAAAATGGAATTGATTATATTGATGATGGGCTCCTGAAGGAGACGCACACCCCTGGAACGGGGTAGGATTCATTAAAACTGACAGTGTGAATTCCACAGTAACCAAATATAAACGTCTCAGGATACAGCTGTGACAGGAGTCTTTTGACCAATTTTCCAAAACTGGGAAGGTAGAAGAAGTGAGTAAAAACCAGTTCTCTGAATTCATCTCGGGCATGTCAAAGCCATTTAAATTCAAAAGAGAATGTCAATAAAGTTATGATAAATATTTAGTTCTAAATGAATTAGAACTTACTACGATGAAAAGATACAGCCCAGATCTAAAATAATAAAGGCTCCAACATTTTGGAAGTGAAATTGTATAAATCTTTAATAGCAATTGCATATATAAAATGTTTACAATTGTATATATACACACACACATGTACATTTCTTATCATTAAGTGACATTATATCAGGTTCTTAGCATTCCTGGGTTAAATTTTCTAAAATTGTAAAATTTTGCTACAATTTTAACTATTTTTTTCATTTAAAACTTAATCTTACATGACCCTAGTAAGTTTTAAAAACATTATGGGATTCCATTTTAGACTGAAAAAAAGTATCCATATGAGTTTCGGCATTTTAGACTTTATGTAGAATTTAGTTGGACTTAATCATAGAATTTAGTGTTTTAGTAAATTTAACAAACAGCAAAACTAAATAATCAAATTTTAAACATTAATGTGTTCTTTGTATTCTCAAACTGTACACAAGATGCTGGATTTTAGAAAATTACAGAATTTATATTAATAATTTCCAATATCTAAGAATCAATTTATTTAAAATCTATGGGTATATATGTACTTCTATTTTTACCCTGATTTTTATATTCAGCCAAATTAAGGCAAATATTCTTTTTAACACATACTTATATATACTTTTATAATAAAAATCTTGAAAATTACCATAATGTAGCCAAAATAATTTAAATTCTGAATAACAGTTCCTTCTCACATAAATTAGAACTCGCCTCGTGTGGCCTTTATCTTTTCACTTTTTTCGTAGTGTCTTTTCATGAAGGGAATTTCTTATGTTTAATGAGGCCCTATTTTTTACTGCTTAACTTTATGCTTAGTGCTCTCTGTGGCCTTTGTGTGAAAGCTTTGACTTCCTCAAAGTTATGAATATGTTTTCCTATACTTTTTCACCAATCTTTATTATTTTACATTTCACATTTGGATGTGCAATCCATCTGGGAATGGCATATCTGTATATGGTGTGAGTTAGGAAATCACACCTATTGGTAATCAATTCAATCATTACTATTTATTGGGGAAAAAAACCCACAACATTTCCCCCACTGTAATTCAGAATCATCTTTTTCCATAAAGTAAGTCACGGCACACATGGGTCTGTTTCCAGGGTCCCTACTGGCCGACTGCTCAATTTCCTATACTTGTGCCAATATCACACTATTTAAATTACTTATAGCCATAATAAAAGTCCTACAAATAAATATGAAAAAGGCAATAATTCAATGGGACGTGAGCAAAAGACTCTATGAATACTACGTAAAGGGAATATCCACATATTCCACTAAAAAACCAAGCAAACATGCTCAACGACATTAGTCATGAGGAAGATGCCAATTTAAACAATGAGATACCGCTACACACTTTGGAAATGACAAAAATGAAAAGGATAGATTGCACAAAGTGGGCTCTTATCTATATATATAAAAGGCTAATATGCAAAGTGTCCCTGCTGGAGTGTGACTGAAAGACCCGGAATTCTATCACTCTCTATGACGTGCACTGACCACCAGGGGGTGGCATGGAATGAAGGAAGGCCCCTGCCGGCAGCCGGCAGCCAGGGAAGGGAGGCCCCGGCTGGCAGCTGGAAGGCCCCGCTCGGCCCTGATCACCGGCCAGGCCTAGGGACCCCACCCGTGCATGAATTTCATGCACTGGGCCTCTAGTTTTAGTATAAAAAGCAACTAACGCACTGCTCTGGAACTGTCAGTTGTTACGACCACTTTGTAAAAGCTAATTAGCAGCCCTTTCCAAAGCTGAATGTTCCCACCCAGGAAAACACTCAGAACGAGTGTGCAACGTGTTCACCTGGAACAAGAATGGTGATGGGACCACTAGTCAAAGTAGTCCCAAACTGGACACAAGTCGCATGCACCTCCAGGTGGAAGGTATAGAGAATGACACGTTAATGCAGTGGAAAACTTCATGGCAGTGAGAACGGGCAAGCTGTGGCTATGTGCAGTTATATAGATGCACCTCACGGCCATGGTGTTGGGCACAGAAAGTGGTGCAGAGCAAACGTATTCCATTTATATGAAGCTCAAAAGTAGGCAGCTACAGTGAACCATGCAAAAGTGAAAATAAGAAAGCAATTCCATTTATGAGCATAAAAAAAAAGAGTAAAATACTTCCAAATACATTTAACAAAAGAAGCATACGATTTGTGCACTCAAAAGAATGCAACATCACCTAAAATTTTTAAAAAACGAAAGTAAGTGGAAAGATATCCCATGTTCATGGATTAGAAGACATGATATTGTTAAAATCTTACCACTTTCTAAATCAATCTGAAGATATAAAAGCAATTCCTGTCAAAATCCCAGGATTTCGATGTTTTATTTTTATAAATTTTGACAAGATGGATCTTAAAACTCACATAAAATTACAAGGGACCCAGAATAGTCAAAATATTCTTAAAAAACAAAAGTGCAAATTTGAAGAACTCATATTTCCTGATTTAGAGCAACATATAACGGCATAAACATTTGTGCACAAATGTTCATAACAGGATTGTTCATAAAAGTAAAAAAGTAGAAAAAATCCAAAGGTCAATCAAATAATAAATGGATACACAGAAGTGATATACCGATACAATGAAATATTATTCAGCCATAAAAAGGGAAGCTCTGATCCATGCTACATGGATGAGACTTGAAAACGCTATGCCAAGTGAAAAGGCCAGCTACAAAAGGCCACACCGTATGACTGCATGTCTATGAAATGTACAGTACAGGCAAGTCCTTGGAGATCAAAAGGAGATGAGTGGTGGCCACAGGGTCACGTGGTTACGTTTTAGAGAGATTGAAGTGTTCTGGGATTAGTGATGATCCATGCACAAGTCTGTGAACATACTGAAAAAAACTGAATTAGACGCTTTTAAAAGAGTGAACTTTATGGAATATGAATTATATCTCAATAAGGCTGTTATTAAAAAATAGGCAAAACTAATCAAGATGACGGAAGTTGGTAGATGATGGCTACAGGAGGCATGAGAGGGTCTTTAGGATACCCTTTAATTCACTGAGTAAAAATGCAGGGAACTAGATGCTTAAGATCTGTTTGCTTTGTCACGTCGTTATACGGCAGTGAAATGTTTTCAGATGACAGTTTGTGCTCTGGTTAAGAAATCATAATGCAATCACATGTCATTGTAGTTAAAATTAAAGAATGCCTATAAGAAGTTCAAAGTATCAAAGACTTAATAAATGTTAGCTCCCAGCCAATACTAATGAAATAACACTTTATTATTTATTAAAATTCTGTACCAAAGATCCAGTTCTGTAATGAAGTCTAACCCTGATTAAGCTTTGACACTTTATTAATTAAAATTATGAACTTTCCTTATATATAGTGACTCGTTTTAAAGAATGACATTTAGATAACTCTAAATGCAAAGATGAGTAACTAAATTATTTGGGCTGAAAATGAATCAACGGCTTAAAAAAAGTCATATAAAAATATTCATTGACTGGGATTATTCATTCCAACTAATTTTCCATTGAATTCAAATTGTTTTCATAAAATGTATTCAAAGGATATGATATTATCTATGGTAGAGACAGTACTCAAATTCAGAGTTTCTGATTCTAAATCTCATTCTTTTCATTCCCCAAATTTAGCCATTAATGGAAAACAATGTGTAATTTCTCTGAGGTCAGATTACACTTCCTGTCTCTACATGGAGGTCTGCCATAAACCCAACCCCAGCAATTCACACGCATCTCTTCTGTCTCTCATTTAAATCTCTTCTTTTAAATTTTATTTTATTGTTTGAAGTATTACAAATAGTAGTACATATGTCTCCTTTTTTTCCCCATTGACCTCCCCCCGGCCTCCCTTACCCCCCCCCGCCCCTGCCGGCACATGCCCTCACCACCCACCCCTCCCAGTGTCTTGCGTCCATTGGTTATGCTTATATGCATGCACACAAGTCCTTTGGTTGATCTCTTACCCCCCCCCCCAAACCCTCCCCTGCCTTCCCACTGTAGTTTGACAGTCTGTTCGATGCTTCTTTGCCTCTGTATCTATTTTTGTTCATCAGTTCATAATGTTCTTTATATTCCACAAATGAGTACGATCTGCCATTTGGCCCAGTAATATCACATTTAAATCTTAAAGTGGAAGGTTGCATAGCCTTTATGGCTTTCCACTTGGAAAACAACACCTATCTGTAATTTGATGCTTCCTCACAGATGGTTTATAAATCAGATGAGGGAATAGATAGTTCTATTTAATTGCTATGGGCATATTTTTAATAAAGCTCCAATTCTGGATACACACACACAGTGTGTGTGTGTGTGTGTGTGTGTGTGTGTGTGTGTGTAAAATCTTAGCTGGATGGATTCATTTAATAGAAATAAATCTGTCCCTGGACAAGATACTCTTGTTTGGTATGGTTGGCTTTTAAGAAAACCTTAGAAATGTTGCATTTATCAGGGATTAACAAAACCACATAACACTATATATCTGAATCTCTTTATTTAAAAACAATTGTTTTGAGTTAGAACACTGTCTTTAAGACCCACAATGCTATTATAAATGTGAGATATAAACGTTAACACCAGTGGAATGGCCTGATAATTACACTATTGTAATTAAGAGAGAATTTTAAGATCTCAATTTAGCCATTTAAAGTTACTCCCTAGACTAGAGCAATCATGCCCGTAGCAAAAGAAAGTCACAGATAACAAATACTTAAGGCATCAGACACAGCAGCTCAGAATCAGAAACAAACCCAGATGGAGTTCACAAAGCCTCGTCATTCCAATGTCATGTCTGAAGTCCCTTGGGAAAAACTGTATAATAAAATGTAATAAAACATTTAAAAAACAATATTTCTTATAAGTTATAAATCTTCCCAAAAAACGAATGCTCGTCTGATCAGTTGTTTGGGGTAAAGGTCCTATTACCATAAAATCCATGTGTAGACAACTTTGAAAAACTATTTTTGAAGACATTTTACGCCCTCAGGTTTATATTTTTAAAATGCTTTCAGGATCTCAAAGGTTCCAGATGTTACCACACATACACACACACAAAAAGTGCATCTGCCTCCTTTTCTATGTGGTGGATTGAGAGCATAAAGAATGAACCACACAATTTTTGGTTTATCTGTTTTTCTTTTGGCCCTGAAATCCCTCATCACCTTCCTCCTCTCGCCACCTGCACTGTAATTTAAACTTTTTCTTGGCGTCTACAGCTGCAGAGGGACGAGTTCATAAAAGACATAAAAGAAGAATCTGTCAACAAAAGCTCACTGCCACCAATCCAGTGCCAACAGGAGGCCCCAGTATGGGGTGCAGAAAAAAGAGAAACTTTTTTCAGATGAACAGTTAGCCAACCAACTGAAATTGCACTCCTTGGAGAAAAAAGGGTGGCCCGCTTATATAAAGTTCCTGCCCTGGTCCCTGATTGGTCCATTTCTATGCAAATGAGGAATCCACATTTGCAGTCTGATTGGTCCCAAAAGCACTGTCCTGATTGGTGGATATTGCGCATTCTGACCGGTTGCTATGGAGCTGCTCCTCTTGATTAGTAAAGATGCAAATGAGGCTATAGCTCTGCAGCTCTCATTGGATGGGGCAGATCTCAGCCCATTGGTTGAAATAGGATTCCAGGAACTCCATTAAAAGGCGGGCTCAGCTGGCAGGAGCACAGAGCAGGAGGCTGGCAGCTCTGTCTGGCTTTTCCCTGAAATGCATTCTGCATCCAAGCCGTCTGCAAAGAGTGACTGCTAGATTCTGGTTATGAATTTGGGCCCCACGAACCACAAGGGATCCTTCTGGGCAGGTCTATTTCATCTCAGAGTCAATAAAACAAGTAACATTGTTGAGTTTCAAGTTCTTCAAAGCCCATCCCTAGCATAAAACAGTGGGGCTGGAAGACGACTTGACTATCTGGTCCGTCCAGTGTTGTAGTAAAACACAGAAATGTTTAAAAATGCTTAAAGAATGTTAGAAAAGTTTTAAAATGTTTAACTTTCCTTAAAACTTAAAGTGTAATATTAAAGACACATTCCCCACAGCCTTGAAGCCTGTGTACCCCAGAGATAAGGATTTAAACTAACGCAGCGACTTGTCAAGACAAACACTTGCCTGAGTGACTACTCTCCTTAGCCCCTCGCCTTGTTTGAGATGAACATATGCGCATTGACATAAATCACTGATAGCCACCTGAGCTGCTACAGGTACGAACAAGCTTTAAACATGGACCCTGGCCAGCTAACGATGCCCGTCTGTGGAGACAGCCACAAAGGCTCCACGCTTCTCTCTGCCAAACGACAGAAAAACGGTAACACCCGATTGAGACGCGACTGAGCTCTCAGGTGAGGAACGCCGGCCCCCTGCACCCGGACTGGCCCAGCCCAGCTGCCGGACCCCAGAGGACAGCACCACAAGGATCCCTAACTAAGCTTGTACCCACAGCTCAGGAATTTGTGTGAGTAATAAAAAAGCTGTGTGATTTGCAACTGCCTATGTTTCATGTGGTGTAATTCCTCCGGCAGTTAACTGAATTATTTTGCAGACGCTTAAAATTTAAATGAAAGCTTCTGGTCCCTCTGGTCCTAGGCCTGCCCATGGTCCTGCTTGTGTAGAGTAGCCTCTTCGCTAGCAACTACTTGAATGTCCCACACCTGCACGGTTAGAGACGCCTTGGATAAACCCCCAGATCCTTTTCCGGGATCTACGTGGGACATCCAGCCACAGAGACAGGAGATAAGCACATTCTCTTGAGGCAAAAGGGAGAGAAAAGTTGGACAAAGAAGCCTGAAGAAGCCCACGGAGCTCTCCCCGGCTCCAGGACCTGAGGCCAAAGTCCTCAGACTCGGCGGGCCGGCTTCCAGAGCGCCTGAGGGTGTGTCTTCGTTTTCGTGATCAGAAGCCTCAACGTTAGTAGTGATTTTACCTGGAAGTGGTTAAAGGCACTCACCTTGCCATGAAGTGCAATGGCAACCTAAAGTGAGTGTTAGGTTGTCCGATAGGAAGGGACAGAGCCCTCCCCGTGTGACACTCGGGTATCTGCAGAGTCTCCTGTTCCCAACAAAACAGTAAAGGAAGGAGGGAAGCCCTGTAAGCATCTGAAAGGTCCAACTGTTACCGTAACCAGAATTACTTCTGTGTCCTGACATGGAAATCAAATCCAAGATTTTTAAAAAAATACATTGTTCTAGAACAATACCAGCGTATGACGGTATCAAGGCAGAGGTACAGGGGTTGAAATGAAATGGAGAAAAATGTTAGTCTTTTACCATATGAGATAAACATCCCAAGCAACTAACATCTTCTTCTGCTCATCCGTTAATAACATTAGGTATCCGATCCACTGGGTGAGAGGCAAACGGACTCGCTGTCATGCCCACTCTCAGTAACACGCCCCTAACATTTGGGATAACCACACGTCCTCCTGTCAGTCTGTGCTCAGTCCGGTTCCTGGGAGAGTGTGCGTCTGAGAGAAATGACAAGCTCATTTCTAAGGAACAAATACTGAAAGATACTCTTCGTTGTAGGGGATTCTCTATGTTAGCGTAGGACGATCCCAGAAGATAATTTCAGGCATAAGTAGGACACAGGAGATTTATTTTCCAGAATATAAAAAACTACCAAACCCGTCTAAAAACATGACCTGTCCGTGGTGATGACGCGCACTTTCTACTTTTCCAGCAGCTCATCATGCCCTTTGATTAGGATAATTGCAGAGGCAAATCGGTGCGTGCATTTCATAGAAAAGAAGGGAAAGGCAGAGGCTGAAGAAGGGGAAGGAGGGACACAGAGAGAATGAACAAACTACTCACATCAGCAAGCACGAGAAAAAATCGTGATTAGTAATCAACCCTGGGGCGAGAAGCAGGCCTCTGAACCTGGACATGGCGGAGCAAGCCAGCCGGGGCACACGGAAAAACAGAAGAACATGGAAGATACTACATTTCACGTGGACCAGATATTCCATTCACCGCAACAACGGGAGCCATCCCTCCTCAACGAGGAGGAAACTGGAGATCCGCATTAGTGACAGTGGTCCAAGTCCCCGTGTGTGGGCACAGGATGAACTGCAGGAAACCAGCCACCACTGAGGGCTTACTCTGTAGGACACATGCTCCTAGGAGCCTCCCGCACTGAATGTGCATGAAGCACAGATATCCTTACCTTCCCAACGAGGAAACGAGCACAGGGGGATGGCGAGGACTTGCCCAAGCTCATCTGGAAGGAAGGGACAGAGCAGGGGTCTGAACCCAGTCTCCGATCGCCCCGAGACCGCTTCGAAGAGGAAGGTGAATAAAGTGAACATGATCAAGCTCTGAATAGGTCCTCTTCTAGGTGTGGCTCATTAAACTGATTTATGTATTTATTTATTTTTTAAAAATATATTTGTATTGATTTCAGAGAGGAAGGGAGATGGAGAGATAGAAACATCAATGATGAGAGAGAATCATGAATCCCCTGCCTCCTGCATGCCACACACTGGGGATCGAGCCCACAACCCGGGCATGTGTCCTGGCCAGGAATCGAACCGTGACCTCCTGGTTCATAGGTCGACACCTAACCATTGAGCCACACCAGCCGGGCTGATCATTAAATGTAGACACCAGACTGGAGAGAGAACCACTTACTAGTAACGTGGGGCCTGAGTCCCTGCAGAATTCTGTCTCCTTTCTCTCCAGATGTGCTGGACAGAAACAAGGAACCCAATCTACACGTTTAAGCCAAATTAATACCCATAAATATTTTGCATGCAACAGTCTTTCTTTGGGCCTGTGACACCACCGTGACAAATATAATGAGCAATTAAATCCCCAAGGGCTCCGACTTTGGCAGCAATTAAAGCAGAAACGAGAAAGTACGCATCAAAAAGGACGGGTTTGGGTGGCCTGCTGCCAAATGAAGGCCCGGGGGTGGAGGGAAGGTCTAGAGTTTCCACTGTGATAGATTTGATAGTGTTTTATCTCTCGTCTGTGTTAAGGACTGTATGAAAGGATAATAAAACAAATGAGGGGAATATCAACAGCAACCTGGAAACTAAATAACCCATTAGGAGATCTCTGGACGCTGAGAAATGTAAATAAGATCAGACACCACAGAATAACGAATTCAACCACACGGCGACAGAGTCACGGGCTGCACGGAGCGGGAAAGAAGCGGAAATGTTAGCCGCGTACATTATTAAACGAGAGAAATCATGACTCCCCTACGACTTCACTTTCATAGGCCTGCATCTCTCTATGAAATCATCACAGTAACTAGAACTAAACAGATTGGATCTAAGCTCTGTACACTAATTAGAATTTCAGAATCAGAAAACCCATTTTAATAAATGAGAAGACTCAGTTCCATCATCCAAGTCACAGAGAGTTAATGGCACAGCCACTAGAACCGAAGTCGCTAAATTATTTAATAGTAAAACCTCAGGTCAATCAATTAAATCGCAATTCAGAAAAAAAAATTCTTAAAAGTCTACCCTGTGCTTGGCATCATACTAAGCACATAACCAGGGACATCAAGGTAAGACGAGACCCCACGCTGATTGCAATCAGGTGAGAAGAGAGGGGTTAACTCTGGAGCAGAGGTGTCTGGGAGTTCATTACTTCTGAACATGTCTTCAAATGAGTCAACAGGTTTCAGATGAAGGAAAACAAAAGACTAAGGTAGTGGAATTGGCTCTGGCCTCAGAGCTTGGTGTGATGCCGACCAGCCAGGTGTCCTTACGCAGGTTCTAACGGGGCTCATTCTCAGTGAAACGTTGGGTTGTCGGCAGAATTACATGAAATAATGCATGGGAGTCACTTGGCAGACTGAACAAATAGGTCTGCAGAAGGTGGTGGAAGGAGAGCAAGGAGAGGACGCCTGTCCATGAACTTCCCCCTAGTCCTGACGGCTCCGATTTTATGGAGGGAGATAGAAAATGTGCATTTTTCATGTCTTCCTGGTGATTCTTAGCAATAATAAAGTAAAATAAATGCAGTATTTATAGAAAAAGAAGATTTTTAATGTTTTGACCACAAGATCCCTACAAGAATACAAAGAAAATCATGATCCTTTTCTCTTAAAAAATTAATATGTTAAACATACACATGCATATATACACAGCATCCCCCCAAAATGTACACACACTTTGAATAATTACAAAGGCAGTATTTATTAAACTACATTTCATTTTCAAAATGTAACAGAAATCAGCTCTTAAAGGGTGCATACATTTTTTCGAGACGCCCTGTATCTGCAATACGCCGTGTCTAATTTCCCGGGCCAGCGGATCCCCGGAAACACACCCGCGCCCATGGCGATGTGTCTCTCGGGAAGGATGACTGCACTGGACCTGGATTACATGGCAATGCAGGTTACAAACATAACCAGCTGCCCCCGGCCTCGAGAAGCAAGGGGCCCAACAGTCCACTTTGTCCTGGTGTTTGATAATGACGTGTAAGTTCAAATTACTAATGAAAGTATGATGTGAAAGTCAACCCTGTGCCAAGCTGGAAATGAAAGCCATTCATTCATTCACTCATCCATTCATTCAAGAGGTATTGAGAATCCATCTAATACAGTGGTTCTCAACCTTCTGGCCCTTTAAATACAGTTCCTCATGTCGTGACCCAACCATAAAATTATTTTCGTTGCTACTTCATAACTGTAATGTTGCTACTGTTATGAATCGTAATGTAAATATCTGATATGCAGGATGGTCTTAGGCGACCCCTGTGAAAGGGTCGCTCAACCGCCAAAGGGGTCATGACCCACAGGTTGAGAACCGCAGATCTAATAGGTACCAGATACTATGCTGTTGCTAGGGATACCAAGGCTTCAAAACCAAAACCAAAAAACTCTTCTTTTTTTAAAAAAAAATACATTTTCAATACAACAAGGTAATTGATATTAGGCAAGCACACCCCCGTCCAGTGGGAGAATCATAGCCACATATTAATCATGCATTAATGATCATTTCAAATTTGCAGCACATTATATTCTGAAGGACCCACAGGGAATTATCACCATGGAGGCAATTATAAATTCACATTTTTAAAATGGGAGAAATTTAAATAAAATAGCACACTCCAAGTTATACTAATACAAGTCTAAGATGACTGAATATTGATTAGCTTAATGGTTTTATTTAGGCAGTGAGAAAAATCGAAAAAAGATAATGCGAGTGCCTTTACTTCTCATGTAGTTAGAAATTCCTAAGGTTGAAGTTCCTCTAAAGATTGAATGAGTCTGCCCAGCCAGCGTGGCTCATTGGTTGAGTGTCGACCTATGAACCAGGAGGTCTTGGTTCAATTCCCCGTCAGGACACAGGCCCGAGTTTCGGGATCAGCCCCCAGTGTGGGGCATGCAGGAGGCCACCGATCAATGACTCTCTCTCATCATTGATGTTTCTCTCTCTCTCTCCCTCTCCACTCCCCTCTGAAATCAATAATATATTTTTAAAAAAGAATGAATGAGTCCATTCGGTGAAATGTTGTATTTTAATTCTGGCCCCTGAAAAATGTCTCAAAACTAGCCCCACTGAAGTTCTTTCCAAGTCAAGGAAGAAATAATGACAAGATTCGGGTTTTTAAAATTCCAGATGATCATTCTAATACCAATAGACGATTTCCAGTTCTAAACAAGAGATTCATATTTCAATAGATAATTGCTTTTCCCTTCAGTATGTCTTAACCAGCCTAATCCTTTCAGGGAACATTAAGACGTAATCATATTTAGCTAATGTCATTTCGCTAATGGCGGCCAGCTTACAATCTGGCCTGTCTAGGAGAATCATGGGAGTCAGAGTGAAAGGGGATATAATGTAGTAGAAGAAACAGGAGATGCGGAGACAGGAACTCGGGGTGAAGCCCCAGCTCTGCAGCTGAACTGTGGATGGGCTCTCACCCTCTCCATCCGCGCTATTCCCTCCCAAAACGAAGACATCGACGAAGATGGTAAAAGTAATGGTCCCCCACCCCCCTTCAATGAGCTGTTGGGAGGGAAAACTAAATGAGATTACGTTTGTGAAAATATATTCAAAACTAAACAGCACTTTTCCGATATTCCTATACATTTTAAATGGACAGAATAAACCTCGCAGGTTCAAAGTCTAAATCAAAATGTATTTTAGTTCTAGTTATTTGGAAATATTTTAAGATTTCAACCCTCATTTATGGTAAGAATTACATGATAATTTAATACTTCCCCAAGGGAAGCAAAAGATAAAATAAAAATATTCTGCAGCTTCCTACCTGATGGTCATTAATCCCTATATCCACAGAAGATCAACAAATTCAAGGTTTTTTCCTTTTTAAAAAAAAAAATGTTTTTATTGATTTCAGAGAAAGGAAAGAGAGCGCTAGAAAATGAATGATGAGAGAGAATCATTGATTGGCTTCCTCCTGCACGCCTCCTACTGGGGATGAAGCCCGTAACCCGGGCATGTGCCCTTGACCGGGAATCAAACTGCGACCTCCTGGTTTGTGGGTTGATGCTCAACCACTGAGCCACACCAACCAGGCAAGATGGTTTGCTTTTTAATCTGAATATCTTCTTCAGAATGACCACCCGGTTCTTTACGTCACGTTCAGTGGTGTTTTGGTTGAGTCTCGCCTGGTGTACACGGTATCAGTGCTGGAACAAACACTGGGCGCACTGTGTACAGAGGCGCTGGCAATCTCGCGTCACTGCACAAACCTCATGATTTGGTTTTTGGAAGTCATCACTGTTTACTGATTCATGTCATCATGACCAGGGGAAGGCTTTCAAAGGTCAATTCAAATGATGAAGATCTGCTTCAACCAGGGAAGTTGGCTCACCTGCAAGCTCGCTGTGATCTGACCAGTCTCGTTGCCCACCAGGCGTCCTGGGCTCAGCCGGCCCTGCCAAGGTCCCTCCTGGCATCTCTCCTTCACTTCTCCTCCACTCTGTCTCAGGGCCTTCGCTCTTGCTGTTCCCTCTGCCTGAAACGTTCTTCCCCCCAATATTCGTGGGGCTTGCTCCCTCATCTCCTTCAGGTCTCCGCTCGACTGTCACTGTTTTAGAAACATCTTCCCTGCCCGGTCAGTGTGACTCAGTGGTTGAGCATGGACCCAGGAACCAAGGTGTCACTGGCTGTATTCCCAGTCGGGGCACATCCCCAGGTTGCGGGCTCCATCCCCAGTGTGGGGCGTGCAGGAGGCAGCCGATCCATGAGTCTCTCTCATCAATGGTGTTTCTATCTCTCTTTCCCTCTCCCTTCCTCTCTGAAATCAATAAAAATATATTTAAAAACAATACTTGAAAACTCGCTATACATTTACTTTTATCTCAATTCTCTTGTTTGGAATAAACTCCCTTGCACTCACAGCAAAGTGAGTCCCTTCAAAGAGGAAGGAGGAATTTAGTGGATGGGATACTGCAACCTAACCATCCCTAGTGCATCCCCGATTCTAACCGTACATGACAGACAAAAACATGCAACGCGGGCTTCCCCAAAGCACCTAAATTCATCAACTGACTTTTGTCTCTGAAGAAAAACAACATGCCTACAGTTCCCCAACATGCAGTTGCGGAATGCTTGGTACCAGCTAGATATGCAAAAAGAGGAAAACTAAACTAGCATTTCCCATCGTTTATCTTTAAAAGCACATGTGTGTTTTAAATGTGCGAGCAAACATGAATAGAACCATGTAAGTTCTTGGGCCACGTTAAAATTCGGGGAGGTAATCATTTTGTGTCACAAAAGATAAAGGCTCCTAATATCCTTTTGGTTTTGAAGAAATAAAGGCTTTTCCGTGACAGTAACTTCCATAAATGTGTATGGAGAAAGAGGAGCCGGCGGAGACGTCGGCATTGCTAACCATTGTCTATCAGTCTGTTTTTAATAATTTTTCTCTGGCATGTAATCCTCTTTAATTAGATTCCACTCTGTTGTTTCAAGACCCCGTAAGCGGGCGTCTCCTGCGCCAGCTGCTGGAGCAGGAGTTCCTGTCGAAGTGATATTCACAATGAGCACGCAGAAGGTTTACAATTAGACCCTTGCTAATAAGTCGTGCTATTTTCCCCAACAATCCTAAGTGCTAATCTTCAGAAGGCATTTTAAAATTAGCTAAAAATTCTGTCAAGAGATTTACAAAAATTGTGAGCATGAAGATAATTATGTCACAGTCCTTGGACTCCATCTCTGATTGTGCGCATAAATCAGGAAGTGTCAGCTGCGGTTTTTCCCTTAATAATGATCCTTCCAGCAATATATTACAGCCTAAGCCCCCAGTATCATGTTTGTTTCTGGTTTCGAGAACACTCGACAGTTATTTCAAAAGTTCGGAACTGATGAAATCAGTTCACTATTCCCCAGAGTAATTAGTGGTCATCAGTTCTAAAATTTTAAGTCTTGGTAATAAGCAGATTAACAGGGAAGGTATAAATTCGGTGTTCATGAACCCTCCGTCTTGAGGCACTAAACACTTAGATGTGATCGTGAATTTTTACAAACTATTGATGACATAAAAATCTAACACAGCAGATAGTAGACACAGGGGCATACAGATGTGAACAGACTTCTAAAACGTATAGATACATTTTATGTCAACACCAGAGGTACATGAAACACAAAATCTGCGTCTGAAATGTGTATTGAATGTGTTATCATCTGTCAGTCCATGATTCTCGTTCTTCCTTATAAAAACATGACCTTCATTTCAGAAGGTCTGAGCCAAAAAATAAATTCTCTCCCTTTCTTCCAATCATCATAAATTACAAGTGTGTTTTGACTTTCTCTGATTAAACAGAGTAGAACAAAAGATGAAATTTCGAGCTAAGCTCAACATCCTAATAAAAGCCAAAGTCTGAGACAGGGACCTTATTTTTTTAATTAAGTTTATTGGGGGTGACAGTGGTTACCCAGACGACATGGGTTTCAGGTGTACAATTCTAGGACCTGTCGCCTGTGTGTCACTGTGTGGCCACCACCCATAGAGAAGACGGTGATCCTCAGGTGCTGCACCAGGGAGCTGGCTGCCTGTTGTGCCTGTCACTCCATCAAGCATGTTAGAAACAGCGGGTAAAAATTCTAGTTCTCCGGGGGCTTCGATGCTGTAACCTGTAGAAATGTCTGGAAGGAAGGAAGGGAGGTGGCCCAGACACATGAAAGGGAAGGGTGCGTTTTCCTGGACGATGGATGAGCTTCATGACGGATATTCTGGGGACAACGGTTCAATATTTTGTCCGTCGACTATAATCAACAGTCACAGTTGCCATCTTTACGGAATCCTGTGATCTTCCCATGAAATCTCCGAGGGGAGAGATTGTGCGCAGGAAGGAATTAGTAAACGGGGGGCCTGGTTATTACCACTGAGTGGGGTATTGTCAACTCGGCTGCACAGAACTCGAACGGGGATGCTGCTGGCCCAGGAGGCAGCGGAGGAGCCAGACGCAGAGATTTCAGCAGGTCCGTGTGAATGGCCGATTTTCTGAAAAATTAGTTTGTAGCCTTAGAAACCAGGCTTCTTTCCTCATTGGTTAAACCAACCAACAGACGAGTCTCTCTTCTGCAAAATACACAAGATCTTTCACAACGTCCTTAAAAATGTTTTAGCAGCAAACACATCAGTATGTCTCTCCTTTCACAGTCTACTCCCCAATTTAAAAAAAAAATCAAACACTGAAAATTCTGCAGATAAGGGAAACTGCATTTTCAAGTTTAATTTTCCTTTAATTTCAAACCTTATTAAATAACTAGTGTTCAGTTACACAACTAACATATAACCTTGTTAAACTGGGAAATATGCCAAGTTACATAACAAGGAATAGTTCTCTAGCCCCAACCTACCATCTTCTGTATGCCAGCCACTTACACACAATGACTACCCTTCAAGTTTTCCATGCTCACACAAACATATGCTTTATTGTAGTTTTACTGTGTGTGTGTGTGGTTTTTTCAATGAGATTCACCTTTTTTAAAATTTTTATTTTCACCTGTATTACATTTCCTTTTATTTTTTAATTTTTTTATTGATTTCAGAGAGGAAGGGAGAGGGAGAGAGTGATAGAAACATCAATGACGAGGATCAGTGATCAGCTGCCTCCTGCACACCGCACACCCCCCACTGGGGATCGAGCCCGCTAGACTTGAACTGGTTGATCGTGGGGTTCTCTGCCTTCCTGTTTTGTTCCCTTCAACTTCTCCCATTTGGACGTGAGCTATAAACTCTGCTTTGCTGGGCTCCTTGACCCAAGGGCATTTTTCTTGGGCATCCAACGTACATTAGGGGCTGTGATGGGCTGGGAGAGCAAGAATGACCCACGGTTGCCCTGACCAGTTTGTCTCCGTGGATAGAGCGTCGGCCTGTGGACTGAAGGGTCCCAGGTTCGATTCCGGTCAAGGGCATGTACCTTGGTTGGGGGCACATCCCCAGTAGGCAGCTGATCGATGTTTCTCTCTCATCGATGTTTCTAACTCTCTATCCCTCTCCCTTCCTCTCTGTAAAAAATCAATAAAATATATATTTTAATTAAAGAAAAAAAAGAATGACCCACGGTCAAGGCAACAGTTCACATTTGACGATTAACCGTTTGAGTCCCAAGCAGCGCGATCGCGCTGCTGAGATTTTATGTCGAGAAAACCCAGCACATTTCGAACATTGTGGACAGCTGACGGTGCGTTACTGATTGTCGAAGTCGCGCGCTCAGATTTACTGACGCAAGTACATCACACAGCTCCTTTTAATTGAGTCCCAAGCAGCACGATCGCGCTGCTTGTATTTCTCGACATAAAATAAAACAAGCGCTATCACGCTGTTTGGGTCTTTTCGTACTCATTTAGAGAAAGCGCGGTTGCGCTGTTTGGGATTCTTCGACAGTTTTTTTTTCAATACCCCCCGGGGACTCAAACGGATAAATATGCTAATTAGAACTGGACACCATTCTGTACATCCCTCTCAGGGGACCTTCCCAAATGAAGCTGCAGTGGCAGTGGCTGAGGCAGAGCCAGGTTAGGGGGGATCAGGCAGGCGGGTGAGCGGGTAAGGAGTGATCAGGCAGGCCAGTCAAGTGGTTAAGAAACCAGTGGTCCCTGGATTGTGAGAGGGATGTCTGAACTGCCAGTTAAGGGCCCAATTCCCACAGGGGATTTCCTGGCAGGATCAGGGCCTAAACCAGCAGGTCAGACATCTCCCAAGGGGGTCCAGGATTGGTGAAGAGGGTGCAGGGCT